>NW_026561846.1:0-42155 GCF_028858705.1 Grus americana | reverse complement strand
CAACCTTCACGCACGGGACCCACGAGACGGCGACACAGATTTATATTATTTGAGTTTCACAGAAGGAACCCAAAATCAATCAAATAATAATTAAAACAAAACAAAACAAAACAAAACACACAAAGATTCAAAGTGATAAATAACACAGATATGCTCAAAGGATTCCAACCTCCCCCAGTTTTATTTACAACACGGAGCATTTCCAAACTAGATCATCTCTTACCATAAAATAAATATATTTCAGCATCTCCAAAATGAAAAAATAGTGTCTGTATTTCTAAATGGGGGAAAAAAATGAAATAAAATTTAAAAAAAGAAAAAGTGCCAGCACCTTATTTATTACCTTTTTACATCTTTTTTCCCCCCTTAGGGATTTCCATGCACCTACATTTTAGGAAACTTCTTTCGAAGGGGCTCCCGGGAGATCTGGGGAGCTGTTTTAAGGCACCAAAGATGAGGAAAACACCCAGCACCCATCCTGCATCGATGGCAAAGGGGCTTTGCTACCAACCAAAGCGTCACGGGTCACTTCAAGGATGGGGTTTTTTTTCAGTCAGAAAGCGATTCCAGGAACACCTTTGAGAGGGTTTTTTCCCCCCCCTCGTATAATTTTCCTCTGCACAGGGCAATATTAAATCCTCCCAAAATAAGGAGCCATCCCTGGGTTTCTGGTGTCTAATGGGGGCAGGCAGCCGGAGCGCTGGGTCTCCAGCCAGGCTGGGGGGTTCCAAACACCATTGAGATGACCCAGAGTCACGTTAGAAAGTAAGACATCAGCTTTCATTTAAATAAAAAAAAAGTTTAAAATGACAATAAATACAGAAAAAAGAAAAAAGAAAAATCTAGCCCTGTAAGTAGCCAAAGCTCCAAATGGAGAAGCTGGGGCGCGCCGAGGAAGCCTGGTTTGCTTTTTAAATAAGGAACTGCCCAGGCAGCTGCCAAATTTTCGCAGCCCCCTGAGGCCAGGGGAGATGCAGATCCCGGCGGAGCTGGCCCCAGCCCGCTCTTCGTTCAGCCCGGCCCCGTTTTCCTTCCCGGGTGGGTTTCTGTCTTTTCTTTCTTTCCGAGCCGAAGAGACGCCAGGCACGCGCAGGGAACAATCCCAGCCTCCGGCCCCTGCCAGGAGGGAGCCGAGTCCAGCCCTGCGCTCTCCTCTTACGGAAAAGAACAAGGACAAAAGAAAAACTGGCCGCTACGAGAAGCCAAATAATTTCATTTAGGGACAGGGCAGCAAGGGGACTGGTACCACAACCGCCCAGCTCCACGCCCATGCCCGTCACCGGCTTAATGCTTCTACCTCCACGGGAATTCAAGTTTATTTTCCAACTGGTGGAGAGCTCAGGGCTCTCCCCCACTGCGACCTTTTCTCCCTGGGGAGGGAGGGACGGCACGGGGGAGCAGCACAGGAAGGCAGCGTGGACGGGAGGTGCACGGAGGAAGAGCAGCGAGAAAACCCAGGCTTTGCACCTTTCCCTTCCTCCAAGCACCCCACCCCCTTTGCTTTTTTTTTTTTTTGGCCTCGCCTCCTTTTTGAAGAGCTAAATCAGTTTCCTCCCCCTCCACCGGTCACCCCGCCATGCCGGCAACCGTCAAACTACGGTTTGCAAAGCCCCATCCCGTAAAAGCGTCCGATTTTGGCCCTGCTCGGTGATGTGCCGCTCTCACCCTTACAGAGCCATTTCACATTTTCTTTTCCCCACCCGCACGTCACTTTGGGTCGGTTTGATGCACAAAACGGTTCCCGCGGCGGATGGGAGAAGCCGATGGCAGGAGGGTTCGTGCGCCCGTCCCAGCTGGGCGCGGGGCAGCGGCCGCAGCCGCCAAGAGCCTGGAGCAGGTGCTGAGCCCCCAGCAAGGTGCAGGGCTGCAAGGGGACCTTTTCTTCTGGGTTGTCCTCTCCTCCCAGGCTCCAGGGCCACCCGACTCGACCGCATGTGCCTGGGGTGACGCCGCAGCCCAAGGACCCCCCCAAAACGTGAAGGGGGCACGAGAACCGTCTCTGCTGAACAGCTTGTTCCTGCAAAGCGGCAGGGAGAGGGAGGAGGAGAAGGCAGCTTCCCGCTTTCCTCCCAGCTCGTCCCACCCTGCGAGAGAAAAGACTTTGCAAGGACAGGGCTGAAAAAAGAAAAACCAAAACAACCAACCCCTAGAGTCCCAGGGAGGTAAAAGGAAGGAAAGCGGAGGAACAACGGGGGGGGCAGCCCAGGGACGCAGAGCCCCAGGTCTCACCTGGCCGTTCCCAAAACCATACGCTGTATTCAAAGTATTCGATTTTAAGTGGTCCCTTATATTCGGTTTACGGCCAGGGGACAAGAAAGGGGCATTTCTGCATTTTGCAGCTTCCAGGCTGATGGCAGAGCCAAAGGAAAAGAAAATAAATACAATAAAAATAAAATTAAAATAAAATAAAAATAAAAAAAATAAAAATTAAAATAAAAGAAAAATAAAAGTCAAAAAGAAAATAAAAAGAAAATAAAAATGAAAATTAAAATAAAGTAAAATGCTGTAAAACTGGAGGGCAGGGAGCAAACGCTTTTCCTTCGCCTTAGCCCAACTGCTCGGACGCTCCTTAGGCTGCCCCGCCAGGCAGGACATCCCTCTCCTACCTGTAAGGGACGTAGGAGTGAACGAAAGCCTGGACCCCAAACCAGACCAAAAACCCGGCCGTGATAAAGAAGAAAACGGAGAAGGCGTCAAGTATAACAGTAAACTATTTGGAACATAAACATGAGTTTATATTTGGAAAAAAAAAGAGAAAGGAGAGGAGGAATTGGGTATTAAAAAAATAGCACTGAATGATAAAGCGCTAGCAGTCCCTCTACCACTACGCAACCGCAACAAACACACGCACGTACACCCGGAGGCTCAACAACACCGAACTCCCATTGACCGTGATGTGCACCTCAGTTTGCTGGTCTAGAGATACTGAATGCCTGAAGCACACCAAGGATAACTGAAGACGTCTGCATGGCTTTAATGGGAATCCTCCAACTGGAAAAAAAAAAAGCAGTTTCTCCCCGTGTCCGCGTTGGCACATCCCTGAGTCACGTTCTCGCTCCTCTCCTTCAAAGTCAAGATTCCTAAACATAAAAACTGGGGAGGGGGAAGAATGGGAAAAAAAAAAAGGGAGAGCATCATCAGTGGAAGATGGGGTTTGAGCCCCGTTCGTGGGACCACCGCGGCAGAGAGGAGCTGGCTGGCGTGCCACCGTCCTCGCCGCTGCTCGTTTGCTCAGCATTGCCGGCCGAAGCACGGGAAAACCGTACGCGCGCATCTCGTCACGCTCACATGCGGTCCTTTACCTTTTTCCTCCCCAAATTCAGACTGTTTCTGTGTTCATAGGGAGAGTCTTCCACACGGTCGTTTTCGACATTTCATCCCAGATATTAATCTCGGAAGGATCGGTCCTGCAATAAATATTTTACATCGCAATCCGTGATTACGGGAACTGCTGCCGCCAAGTGCGTTAGCACCAGCAAGAGGACCAGGGGGGCCCGGGGAACCAAAGCTCAGCGTAAGCACCGGAGGTTTTGCTGGATGAGGAGTTTCGGGAGGCAAGCCTGTAGAACAACAGCTCCAGGCAAAGGCTCTTGCTGGCGTTTAGCCCTGGAGCGGGCTCCTAAGCCACTGCTGCTACAGGTCGTGCCTACACCACCTCTTTCTTAAATATGAGGATCTCCTGCTACCCTAAAGTCACTGATGATGCAAGTTTTGGGGGTTAAATGGGAGTTGTGCAGCCGCTCTGCGCAGGGGCAGAGCCCCGCCATCGCCTCCGGCAGCCCTGCCCAGAAATTTGATTTTCCCGCCGAGCGGACCGCTTTACCGAGGGACGCTCGATAAAGACGGTGCCAAACACCTTCAAACGAATCTTGCCGGGGGTCCTGGCGCTTGGTGGCACTTTACCTGTCGCTGCTTTGCTGTGGGATATCCAAGTCGCTGGTCTTCCCCACTTTCAGTTGAACCCAATTTGCAGCAGCAGCTTCCATCACCTTCTGGGACTCCTGACGGAAAAGGGACAAATCAAGTTCTCGGTCTTTAATCAAAGCGGAGATAAACTCAGCACCCAGTAAAGACGTTGCACGCTGTCCTCTCCTCCTGACCTGCGGCAGCTTTAGCTATCAGTGCAGCAGGGTATAATAATAATAATAATAATCTTTATTATAGGACTCATTTTTAAAATTATACCTCTAGTCAAGTGTTAAGCTCACTGCTAATTTAGGACAAAAGGTTACGATGTGTGATCCAGGCTATTAGGATCCGTTTCTGTTTAGTTCTGATCTTGCCCCGACATTTAAAGACGAGCTGTGGCAGAAAGAGGCAATCTCACAGCCCGAGGGAGACGCCCGGCCCCGAGCACCCAGCAAGCTTCACCTCTTCTTCTTTGGCTTCATTTTTGGCATCGTCCAACTTCTTCTGCTTGCTTTCTGGCATAAGGTCATCCAGAAAGCTGAGCTCTCGCTTCGAGAAGCAGAAATCCATCACTTTCCGGACAAAAACGAGAGCCAAAACCTTCACGAATAAGAGGGAAGGTGCAGCGAGGTCAGAGATGATGCCACAGCTCGCTCCGACGCTACAAACACCCCGACGCCGAGCAGCACCGGCTCTTACCATCATGGGGAAGATGATGGCGGCACGCGACACCTTGATGGCCCAGAGCAGGACGAGGCAGATCAGCTGGATCATGGTGAAGAAATGCACCTTTCGCAAGGGGACGTGCCGCAGGTAGATGAAATCCAGCTGGTGTTTCGCCGGCATCCCAAACAGCTTCAAGCGATCGAAGAACTGTAAAATAACAGTGAGAAGTTTCTGGCCCCGGGGAGACGCGGAGGGAGTGTTCAGGATCTCACTTGCAATGAGAAATCCTGGATCCCACCGCGTTCCTCTGCGAGCAGCACCCAATTTTCCCTCCGCTCCATCTATAAACCGGCTTGCCCGCGAGAGCTGCCCACCGAACTGCAATTATTCCCCGTTATTCTGTTCTCAGCGTTTCTCAGCACGCTGAATCCCCCAGCAAGGATTTCCACCAGCCACAGAAATCGCCTTCCCTTCGCGCTGAATTCCCCCATTTTCCCGTAACCTGCCCTGAACTTGCCCGGTCCTCCCGGCCCTATACACCTCCTGTGCCTCCTCCAATCTTTTTCTTACACAAAATATTTTGATCGCTTGCTTTCGGAGAGGGATTTTTCCCCCCATGCCCCTGCTTTTTTTACCTGCTTCTATAGAGATGAAATACCAGGGACCCAACACGCTGTAAAAGAGGCCGTACCTGAATTCCTCTGAGCGACGACACACCCATGTAGAGAAAGACGCCATAAAGCACAGGCATTGGTATAAACTCCAAAAATAAATACAGAAGTTAGTGCATTCTTGTTTTCAAATTGCATTTTCAGTATTACCGCTCTCTTCTACAGTCCCTGCCTAAAATTGCCTAAAGCCTTCCAGCTTCCACAGGGTTAGAGAGGTGTCGCATTTTAACCATCAGAGATTTTGTGCGTGCGAATGATTTAATGCTCTGCTTTAGGCTGAGCTTTTGAGTTACACTTCATCAGAATAATCCTGTTTTCCAGAAAGGTTGGAGGAAAATAGGTGATTTCGCCCATGCTACCATATGCCGCGTTCTGCGACGGTAGAAAAACATTTGTACGTGTTCTTGTGGCAACACGCAAGGAAGCCCACGGGGACGATTTCAGCGCGTTTAGCTACTGGGAACGGCTGTTCCGAGGCATCTGGGGGAACAAATTGCAACCGGTAACGTGCTGCCTGGTTGAAAGAGCAGAGGTACTGCTCTAAATACGCTTCATCGTAACCCATAAACACGGGTGGGCCTGAAAGACATCTGAAAATCCAAGCAGTTGGCTTGCTCGCTTGGCTCGAGCGTGCCAAACTGGGGTCTGAAGGGCTGGAAAGTGCAACCGAGGGTGGTTCCCACCACGGATCGAGCCCCAAGGTTTGGGATCACCTCCTCCTCTGCTCCACAGCTACTCAGGCCTGGAGAAAGGGGACTAGTTTTGCATAACCTCCAAAAAGCTCGCGGTTGTTGGGTGGTTTCCATTTTCCTCTTACCTTTAACACCGAAGTGAAGAAGAATGAGCAGCCCATGAGCACAAAGATCATCAAGCCAGTGACTCTCTGCTCTCGTATCCCCAGAAACTTGGGCTGTTCTCCTGGAGCTGAGCAGCCAGACTCTACTTTGAGGCTATTCACGTGGGTGATGGACAGGACGGTCGCAGCCACAAACCACGGCAGCCCCATCACGGAGCACACCCCCAGCATCACGGCCACCATGAAGAGGTCCAGGTGGTACCCGCATCCTTTCTGCGCGGAGCGAAACAAGAAACAGAGCATCTCACGGGACAAGAGCAAGGACAACGTCGCAAGTCAGACCCAAACAACCCTGTAGGAGCTCAAGTCGACGTCTTGAAAATTGAAAACACGAACTGGAAACAAATAAGGATGTATCCAGTCTTTGCGCAAGCACCTTGCATGACAATCCGGCAGCAGTTCAGACAAAGTGGATTTGGGGAGTTTGTATCTACTTCTCAACCAAAAAACCACCTTACTATTTTTCATTCATAAAGACATTTCTACCACTTGCGAGTAAGATATGACTCTCAGTTATCCCTGGCAGCACATCAAAATGATTCGTTCCCCAGCTGCTGCTGACATTTTAAAACAAAAGCGTGCTTCTACAACGCTCTAAGCTTAATATGCTCCTCCGAAAGATTGCTCATCTGAACTCCCCTGTTGTCGTTTGCTCCCTGTGTCATCATTAAGCCAGGAGACCATCTTGCCACGCTGCCTGACGTTGTTCCAAACCAATGCCTTCACAAGGCATTTGGAATTGGAGCTTCTCCCCGTACCTGCAGCCCAGAGCGGGTTGCGGATGGGGTTGTCTCCTGCAGCCCCTTACCTTCAGCCTGTGCTCCTTCCTGTTCACGATAAGAGCCGTGATCTGCTGGTCCATGAATATCAAGATGGTGCAAAGCAGAGCTGGGATGAGCGCAGCCACCACCGTCCACCAAGGGTTGGGTCCTATGGGGTTGATGAACCACCCGCGGTCGTCTCTGGTAGGCTGCAACAAAGCACACACATCAGCCTCGTCTCCCAGCCCAGCTACTTCACCGGCTTGGATTTTCCCCTCCATCCCCGTGTCACAGCATCTCCCAGCCCTGGTTTCACGTCACCCCGGGGCTCAACAGTGCCAGCATCCTCTTTGCAAGCACCTGTAGCTATTTCTCCTGCAGGTACCTAGTTTTGGGGCTGTCTTCTCATTTCCAGGAGGAAACGATGCACTTGGAGGTGGAGGAGGAGATGGTCACACCACCAGCATCTCCTCCAGACTCAGCCCTGTCCTGCCCCGGTGAAACCCGCTCCGTGCCATAACACCCCCCCTACCTTGAACATATGGGGGATGTGGAGCTTCGGTGACGGGATCCCAGTCATGAAGTCAATGAGCACCATGATGACGATGGTGAGGAAAACAGCAAAGTCACTTATTGTGGACCGCACCTGGGGCAAGAAACCAGAGCTGAAAGGGGCATCGCAAAGGGGGCCGCAACATGAGATGGAAAAATGAGAGACATCAACAACATTAAGGCTGGTTAACAAAATCCCACCACTCTGAGGACATGCAGCCAAATCCCTTGGTTAGCTACTGTTGCTGTGCTTGTCTCTGTGAGAGCTGGTGTCAGACAATAAAAAAAAAAAGAGTTTAATTAGGTGGAAGAGGGTTGTTTGAATTCAAACCTTAAGTAAAAAAAATATTAAAAAATAAGGAAGCAGATGGCTGCCACTGCAGCCACGCTCACAGCTAAAATGGGAATAAGGCGCACTGAGGCATCGTATGTTCCTCAAAAGGAAGAAAAAGTGTCTTTTCCTATGGCAGCTCCTCATTTGAACCAACTTTCCCCTTGAGCATAATGCACAGAAGGTAAAAAAAAAAAAAAAAAAAAGGCAAATAACCCCGCACAACTTTGGAAGACCTCATTTCCCACTGCCTGAGCAAAATATCGCTCGGGGGCAGGTCGCGAGGCAGGTGGGAAACGCCACGGTCGTTTAGCACTCATGGAAACGAGGGAGGGACATCCAAGCTGCTGGAGAGTTTGGCCTTCAAGGTCAATGTTTCCCAGCTTGACCAAGCGGTGGCAAATACTGCTTAGCGCTCCGGGAAAGCCATTTTGGGAAATGAGTGTGGAGACTGCTGCCGGCCACCATCTTCTACCTACTCTGGTTGGGAAGTAACGGCTGCTTTTAAACTTCTTCAAGAAGCTCGACAGGACAAAGGTGGAGAAGAAGAGGATGCAGCACCAGAAGAGGACATTAGGCGCGTAGGGGCCGTTGCGTCCACAGGCAGGTCCGTGAAACTCTCCATGCAAATACCGACATTCCTGGAGAAACAGAGCGTCAGGACACAAAGGTAGTGCACGTGCGGCAAGGAAACCTGGGATAACTCGGGGCTTTTGAGGATCTTGGTCCAAGATCCATGACCTTGTAACTGCTGCTGCTGCTGCTGCTGCTGACGGAGATTTATATTGAATGAGCAGCAGCTGAACAAGTGACACATCGAACCGCACAGAGGAGAGCGGAGAGGCGAGATGTGATGGGACACCATATCACAGACCCATGGCACATCCTCCGCTCGAATGGCAGGCAACCGTGGCTGAAGAAGACGCCAAGAGGGGAAGGAAACACTGGAAGTTCTTGGGGATAGAGAAAGAGGGAGCAGGGAAGGAGGGCTAAGACAGCCGCGGAAGGCAAGGAGAAGAGACGAATCGTCCCTTCCCAGCGAAGGGCTCCCAGGACACGGCCAAGAGGGGATGAAGATGTCCTGAAGAGCCTCCCATCCTATGCCTGGGCTTTGCTTCCAGCAACAGCAGCCCGAGAGGCTGCTCAGACGTGCAAATTTATGCATGGACCTACAGACAGTGCTGAGTAAGCAAGCAAGGACTGGAGTTCTTAGGAACCAAGTAAGGAAGCTAAGGACTACCTTCAAGCAGGAACTTAAGTCCTCCAACTTCTACAAGAATCAAACCACCCACTTAACCTTGCTCCTGGTCAGAAAAATTGTCCTGCGACAGGGTCAAGGAGGACAGTTATTACCCACGATGTTGGGGGGACAAGGTGGACTCTCCTTCCCAGGACCAAGCGGGTTAAAACCACACGTTAGATTTAAAGAATGCCTTTGCAGAGCAGCACTAGCACAGTCTGAAGCCCCTCATCACCCGAAGGGCTCTGACTTTTGCAAAATGTGAACGCCCCTGGACCCCGCGGCCGCGGAAGTAGTGGCTTGGGGCACTTACAGTCACCGTGAGGTTTTCCCAGGCGATGCCAGACACGTTGATCTCGTTGCTCTCCCAGAAACGCAGGGTTGCGTTGCTGGGATGGCTTGGTGCCTCACACTTACAGCTGGGAGGAGAAAAGCCAAGACGAGGGTGAGGGAAAGGCAATGGAGGTGCAGCCCTGAGCTCCTGCCAAGGGGCAGCAGCCTTTTAGGAGGAAAAAAAAAACTCACTAGTAGACGGTGAGGAAGTCGAGCTTGCTGTGCATGTGCACAGGGTAGGTCTCTCGCAGGTGACTCAGCTTCTCCAGAGCCTCGTAGATGAAGATGATGCAGATGAGGGAGGCGAAGGCTTCTTCGGTGAAGCGGGTGATGTAGCACACCAAACAGCTGGCGTCGGTGGCCACCAGCACTATGCAGAAGAAGGCAGTCCACAGCCCGATGCAGGCCCGCAGAGAGAGATAGGAGAGCGCGTACTCCCTGGGAAACCAAAATCAAACAAAGGCTGGAAAGGCCAGGAAGAGGCGCCGAGCCGTGCCTTCCTTCGGGGAAAATCACGAGCAATTTAGGAGCACGTCAAGGCTGCAGATGGTAAATGCACTTTCCATGTCCTACTACAGACAGCCTTGGGGCTGCGGTGCAGGGTGCGGACCTGCAGGAGGAGAGGCCAATTATTTCATGATTGTTATTTAACAATTAGCTTGTGTTAAGGCCTTGGAGGCTAATTGAGGTCAGGGCCCTTTGTGGAAGGTGGTGTCCTCCCACATCACCCCCATGCCCTAACACCAAAACCCCGGCTGATTTTGCACCCAGTCACCTGCTACCAGCAAGCTGGGGCTGAAGAATAAATTGAATTGCAATCAGGGTGTCTCATCTCACATCAAAGTCATCACAACACAAGGATCCCCATCCTTATGGCTTCTCCTCTTCCTGCTTCATTTTAACCCTAAAAACCCCAAACAACCTCATCCATCCTTCAGAGACCAAGGGCTCTTGCACCATCACATACTAAAGCAGCAGCGTGCAACGTCTGCGACACAGAAAACAACTGAAATCTAACAACTCTCACTGAGAAAAAGTCGAGAAAAACATCTTTTCTCCACCACTGCCTCCTGAAGGCTCTCGCGGCACTCGGCCGCGGCAGCCGGCCTTACTTGCAGAATTTGTAGAGGATCTTTTCGAACACGAGGACGGGTCCAGTGCTGCCGAGGATGGTGAGAGGTTGGCCAGCAAAGAGGGAATACACCACGCCGGTCATGGATGCGCCCAGCAGTGACTCCATGGCACTCTGTCCAGGGAAGAGGCAGCAGCGAGGAAATAAATCAATGGGAAAAAGAAGAAAAAACCCAAAGCAAATTCACTGCAGCGAAGATTTTGCATGAGTTTTGCGCTCCCCCACGCCACCCAAGAGTGGTGCTCACGATGTGGCCGTCGGTCGCCTCCCCCAGCAGTCCCCCGAAGGTGATGACAGGGGACATGCAGGCACAGAAGAGGAAGAGGAAGGACGCCAGACACTGCAGGCTCAGACCATCCCGAAAGTCGCTCCAGAACCACGGGGCTTTGCGCTTCACGTCCAGGATCAAACCTCCAAAGAGCCTGGAGGAAGGAAAAACAAATAGACTGTTTCCCTGCAAGACCACACAGAGGGGGTTTTGCTGCAGAAGGACAAGCCCAAGCAGACAGTAACCTTCATTGCTAACCAGCAGCAGTCTCCTTCGGCCGTTTTATACCCGGCAGAAACCAAGCAAGCACAAAAACCCCCTCCAACAAAAAGAAAAAGGACCAAACCTGAAAGCCCATCCCCTCTTACTGCAACTGTCCCTTGCTTGGAGAAGCAGCAGAGCTCTCCCTGGAGGTATTTACACAGCTGCTTCCACCCCAAATCAAGAAAATCTGTCTGCAGTGGTGCTGTGGCTGAGCCCAGCTGCCCAGATCTCACCTGCCCAGCCCAGGGGACCGAGCTGGTAATGTGAAGCCCCTTCACTGAACCAACTAACCCCAGAAAACTGCTACAAGGGAAGGTGCACGCTCCGATTCTAGAGGCAAAGAGAAAAAAAAAAAACAAACAACAAACCCCACAAACTATTAAAGCTCACACCTTCCCGTGCGCTCCAGTTCAGGACCACTGTGTTTCTCTGGCTTGCTGTGAGAAGCACTGTCATCGAGAGCTCCTGGCATCTTCCTTTTTCCCTGTTAAAAAGGAAATAAGCCAAAGCTATGGATTCGTAACCACTGGCTTGTTGGGCTTCTGGTCTGGGTATGTGACTGCGTCAAACTGGGACCTGGTGAATCTGGGTCCCAGAACAGCATCCCCGGCCGGCCGGCCGCTGTCCTGCCCGTCCCCCTCGCGCCTCCCTCCGCCGCAGCACCCACCTGCGAAGGGACGTTTTTCGGGGGCTCGATTCGGATCGATGGATCCCATTCTCCTGGCGGCAAGACCGTGACCTGATCCAGAAACTCGTCGATGCCGGCCACGAGGTCAGCCCGGTTCTTGGCTTTATAGGCAACGTCACGGAAAACCTGCCGACAGGAGACAACCTGCTCAGAGGACAACCCATCTCCGATGTCCTAAGCACTACAGTAAGCTCCTGGCTAAATGCAAGATCATTTTCCCCAAATTTCCTGCTTGTAATGGCAGGAAATATTCCCCCAAATGGAAAAATCTGTCCATCACGGTACTTGTAATCATCTCCTCCACGAGGTCCCCATCCCTCATGGCACACCATACCCTTTTGCTCAAAGCGGGGAAGTTTCACTGGCCCTGGCAACGCCACCACTGGGGACAGGGTGCTGGGGACCCCGGGGAGGTGCAGGATGCACACCGGGTGGGATTTCAACCTCCAAGAGGTGGGGTGATACAAATCCGTGCGTTTGCTTCGGCGTGTGAACGAGGGGTGGGCTATCTGGAGAGCTGTGGGCAGTTGGGAAGCAAATCCTCTTCCTCACTACTGCAGAGAGCTGAAGAAAACCAAAAATGACCCGGAATTCTCTCTTCTCGCACCTCATCCGTCATGATAGTAGCCATGGACCTGCCGATCTCATGGTACTGATGGGCTTTGCCTTCTGGTCCAAGCAAAACAAACAGGAACCTGGGCAAGAAAAACACAATGAGCGAGAAGAACGTGTCCTTGCTCAAAGGACACCCAAGGAAATCCCTGGGAGCCCCCAGCCCCGAGCGCAGCTCCAGAGGGGACACGTAGGCTCACCGACTCCGCCAGGAATTTGAAATTCACCAAAACCGATGGCAAATTTAATTTTTGGGCCAATTTTCATTAAAATTGGCCAAGGGGTTTGAAAGACACAGCAGGGAAGGGATGCGAGTGGGAGAAATGTCCTCGCTCCCCCTGCCCTTGTTCCCTTGGGACGCCAAACTGATGCATGCACCTTGATGTTCTTTTGTTGGGTGGGGGTTTTTTGAAATAAAATCTTTGTGCTTCTCGTTCAGACCTTGTTGGGATGGGAACTTCCGTCATGCCCGAGAGGAGGACAGCCGGGGTCAGGCGGACAAATGCCACGATGGGCTGGCGAAGGAAATCCAGCTCTCCTACGAGCACGTTGGATGCTTCAGCCCCGGTGGGAATTTTCTTCATGAAATGCAGCTGCGCCTAGGCACAACAAGCGATTTTCAGGCAAATACCCCAAAAGCAAAGCCCTCAGCACTCTGCAGCCAAATTTGCAAGACCAAATCTGGCCCTAAAGGCATAAGATAGCTACGAGCGTCTCACCTTGCTTAAGTCCATCGCGTTGCTCTCGTGGTTCACCCCATTTTTAGCTTCTGCAGTGGTAGGAGAAGGATGCGGGGTGAGTGTTTGGGCTGGTAGGAAAAAGAAAGACACTCAGAAAGACGGACAAGGAGCAATTGGGATGCTTCTCCTCTGCCAGGACAAGTCGAATGGGACCAGAGCCCTGCAGGAACCCTCACCTGGTGCCAAACCCTGCAGGAACCCTCACCTGGCTTGTCAAGGAGGTGCAGGTCTGACTGCTTCTTGCTCACATCAGCAAACGAGCGGACAATGGGAAGAAGGTTGTTTCTTTTCTTCTCATTCTGATGGTGATGCTTCTTCAGTAGGACTTCTCGAACTTTTGCCCGCACATGCTCGTCAAACTCCGTGGACTGGTCTTGCGGGCCCAGGATCATATCTGGGGATGGCAAAGGGAAACGAAGCCGTCAGAGCAGAAACCCCCCCAGGTCCCAAGCCCCGAAGCCCCCGGGGGAAGGCTGTGCCACGCAGGATCCCCTGACACAGGCCCAGCCTTGCTTAGCAAGACATTTTAATACAGTTCAGCCTTTGCAGCGAAAGCAAGAAGTTTCTTTTGCTAAAAAACACGAGCAAAGTGCTTATTCATCACTCTGCTAAGATAATTATTTCCCATTCGAAATAATGCAATTTTCTTGCCCCGTCTGGCCTTTCTGTCTGACTCTACACATTCAAAAAAAAAAAATGGAAAAAACACACCAGAAAAAGCTGGTGTGACTGTTGCACGCCCAGCCTGCATCCAAAACCAACTTAAAAACACAGCGGGGTTTCTGGAAAAGGACGCGCCATTGGGGCAGGGTTTGATTCGGGAGCGGAGGGCACCGCGGCAAACCGAGCTCGGCCGTTCCCGCAGAGACGCGCCGCGCGCGGTACCTGCAATCTCTTCGATGCTGTTGGCACAAATGTCCAGCAGCACCGTCCCGTTGATGATGCAACTCCTCAGCTCAGAGAGGCTGTGCAAGGACAGCGTGGCCACGTAGGGCTTGCTCCAGCGCTCGCCGCCGTCTTCCACGTCCTCCTCAAACTTCAGCCACCTGCGGACATCAGGCGCGATCAGCCCCATTGCGAGGAAACGGCCTCAGCTCCGCAACCCCTTTAACAGAGCTACAGGGCGGCGAGAGAAGGCTCCTCGCATCGGCACCTGCAAAAGCTTTGCCAAAGTCCCGGAGAGCGGAAAGCAGAGCCCGCGGGTGCTGCCGGCGAGGGGACTCCTCTCCCACCACGGCCGGCAGCGGGGATTTACCTTGCCGTTTCCTTCCACTCGGCATCTTCACCCTCTTTCACGCAGATCTCATCCAGCTCGGTGAACAAGTCATGGGGAACGTGCTGCTCGTCCTCCTCGGTCCCGAGGATGAACTGCACTCGCTGGGACGGAGTGTCTGGGGGCAGAAGGCAAAGCCCCGTCCCGTTACCACGCCCGAATACGGCCCGTCACGCTCATAGGCAAAGCGGGCATCGATCGGCACCATAAACATCGGGCTGGCCCCTCTGCCCTGGCTCTGTCCAGGCTTGCACAGAGCCCCAGAGAAGGAGAAGCATCTAATCCACCTCTGCATAAGCATGGGCACCTTCCCTTCCCCACAGTTCCATTTTTAAAGCCAGGATCCCTCTGAGGAAGGCGAGCCTAAATCCTTTATGCATTTAACTGTCTTAAAAAAAAATAAAAAAATAAAAATAAAAAAAAAAGAGAAGAAAGAGGAAAGTTTGGGAAAAGAGAGAGGGTCCTGCTAAATGATGCCGCTTTCCCTCGGAGGAACAGCAAGCCACTCAAACCGGCACGGGGACCTGCTTGCAGAAGACCCCAGCACCCACGTAGCCCCGAGGAGTTCAGTGAACGCTGCGGCGGGACTTACAGTGGTAGCCCTGCTCCGTCGGGGCAGAGTCCTTCTCCCGTTCCTCTTCCCGATGCTTCTGGCTGTGGGGACGGTGATGCCGCTGGCTTTGCCTCACCAGCGGCATCCGCACGCCCACGTACAGGGTCCGGTGGCCTGCGAAAAAGCGGCGTTTGCATCGTTCTCGATACCGCGGAGACGCTTGACGCAGATGCTGCAATTAAATCAGTGCAGCCACCCCAGGAGGAAACATCAACTTCTCTTAATTTTCTTTTAACTGGATCCCTGAACGTCACAGACCTGCCCTTTTTTCCCAAGCCTATTTTACTCAAACTTTGCAACGAGAGAGCAACAACAAGTGATGGTTCCCGATCATCTAAAATGCCCTGAAAGTATCCAACCTCTTCTCAAAGTCCAGCTTCAGCTGGACAACGCTCAGAATTGCTCGTTGAGCAGCAACAAAAGGTAATTATTTTGAAAATCTTTGTATGGCGCAAGGCGACAAGAGAAGATCAAATCAGTCCCATGATAATGAACTCCAGAACAAAAAAAAAGAAAACCACAGCCCTGAGTCTGCAGCCGTCAAATTATGCTCCCGGCTTGGAGAGCCCCGTGGCTAAAACTCACACCATGGCCTCCACGGGGGCTTTCTCCCTCTGTTTAAAAGCCGTCACGTTAAAAAAGGTGAAAAGAACTGTGCTTATTTATTTAGAAGCACGCCACGTTTTGCTGCACGTGACGCGTACGCCAAGCAAGGGACGTCGCAGGGACTTTGTGCGACAGGAAAAGGCGCTGGGCTGGCGGCTCCTCTACCGGGATCTCAGCAGAGACTCACCTTCCAACTCCTCCTTCTCATAGTGAATATTGACGACGTTGCTCGTTCTTCCTTGGTCAATCACTGCCTCTTCGTCATCTCCCTGTTTAGAAATGAGAAGGGAAAAGTTGTGCAGAGCTCCCTTACGTCCTCCCGGCCATCGTCCACCCCCGCGTCCACCCAAATCCACGAGCATCACGCCTCCGCGTGCCTCCTCCTCCAGGCACAGCCCTAAAAGCACGGACTTGGAGGAGGTTTCTCTTCCCATAACCCAATAAAACAGCCCGTAGCATCGTTCAAACACAAAAAAAAACCCCAAAAAACCCCTCCGAGATTTGCACCCAGTTGCTCGATTTCTGAAACCGAAGTTTGAAGAAGAGCAAAACACCAAGAAAACTTGGGGACCTGGCAGGGCTGTTGGACGAAATTCAAGAAGCAAGAGCTACACCGGGCACTGGGAAACAGCCCAAAAGAACCAAACCCATAATTTAAAATAAAACTTCAAACGCTGCGCTGGCAGATGCTGCCCGTTGTACTAATAATGATGCATTAATCAAAAAGACTTAATTAAAAAAAAAAACAACAAACCCAAAGCCAGAAAATAAATAACTTGTTACGATTTAAGCTGCAAACACTAACGTGAAATCTGCTTTTTATCCCCCAAATTCCTGCTTCGACTGAACAGCATCACCTGCCACCGCGCAGCAGCGATGCTCAGGAAAGGCACCAGTTAATTTAACGAACAAGAGGAAGAAACGCTCCTGTCTGGAAACGAGTTTGCTGGTCCCCGAGTATTAATTTCAGAGCCGACCTGTTGCTAACTCCCCGCCAGCTCCCGGGACTCGCCCACGTAACCCGGCAGCCGGATTATCACGCGCCCGTGGCTTTCCTGTCCTCTCTCCGATGACGGCCTCCACCACCCTCCGTCCCCTCTTAGCAAAAATGCATCCTGCTCCCCTTTGGTTTTGCCAAAAAAAAAAAAAATCCCCAAAAAAACCAACCCCAAGAAACTCCAAACCCCAAGCCGGGAAAAGGTATGGGATGAAAGGGCTTAATAAAATCGCTTTAAATTGCAATTTAAAAAAAAAAAATCGCTGTTTAAAGAAAAAAATCGCGGTTTCAAAAAAAAATCGCAGTTTTAAAAAAAAAAAAATCGCGATTTAAACAAAATCACAAGCTCGAGCGCATTAGGTGGGTGTTGGAGTGGGAATACACGGGGCGGTTTGGGAGTCAAACACCCCGCGGGTGACACAGGAAAGTCTCCGTCTCTCTTAGAAACCGTTTTGCCCCCGTACTCCGACCAACGACGCTGAACCTGCCGCCGGGAGCCCTCCCCGGCACAAAGCATCTCCCCCCTCCGCATCCCTCTGCGCTCCGGGGAAATGCCGACGGGATTTCGGGGAGAGGTTTCCAACCGTTTGGGGCGGGGTGGGGGGGCATCGGGGACGTTGGGCCCCTCGGCAGAGCCCCTACCTGTAACTCTTCCAGCAGCGTCATTTTGTAACCCTCGTCCTGGCTCATCCTGACGTCGGTCAGCGGTTTTGGGGTTTTGGGGATCAATCAAGGGGGGTTAGACCCCCCCCAGGAAACTGCAGTAACCCTCACCGAGAGGAGCTCAGTGTCGCCCGCTGTGTACCAACTCCAGGTACACAAAAAGTGACCGTTTCTTGGAATCGGAATCTTGGGCATGGGCGGTTATTTAAAGCCACGCAACCCCAAAACTCATCCTGCTTGGAAAACTTAGTGGATGGGGAGAAACCAGCTCTGTTTTGAACCAAACCTACCCGGAGGAGAGAAATGGGGTGTAAACGCCGGGGCGAAAGGCATAAGCGGCGTTTTGGTGTGTTTCACAGCACAAGCTGCCAACATACGACTGAGGCGCAAACCCTTGGGAAAATACCCGTTACGGGGCGGCTCAGATCCCCCGCTGCTTTTATATTATTAAGTTTTAAAGCTTCAGGAGCAAACGTGGGAGGAAACGGGACAAGTGGGGACCTCCGGGTCCGTGGCGAGATGCTCCGAGCATCCCATCGCCCTTCCCCGGCCACCACAGCATCCCCGAAATCGCAGCGAGCCTCGCACGGAGATGCCACCAAAGAATTTAAACCAGAGCACTGAAAGTGCGTGGTGACAGGCAAACAAAAGCCAAAGTTTCAGCAAATAAGGGGGGGTTGGGGGTGGCATTTTACTCCCCCTGAACTGCGAAGGCATCCAGCAAAGATAAAAAATGTACAACTCTAATTAATCTTTGAGTCTGCCGCTTCTTCCTCCTCACGGGGAGGACTCCTCTCATCGTTCCCCTGCTCCTACATGGAGCCTCTCCCACGGGCTACAGTCCTTCACGAACTGCTCCAGCGTGGTCTCTCCCACGGGGTGCAGACCTTCAGGAGCAAACTGCTCCAGCGTGGGTCCCCCACGGGGTCACAAGTCCTGCCAGCAAACCTGCTCTGGCGTGGGCTCCTCTCTCCACGGGTCCACAGGTCCTGCCAGCAACGTGATCCAGCGTGGGCTTCCCACGGGCCACGGCCTCCTTCAGGTGCCTCCACCTGCTCCGGCGTGGGGTCCTCCACGGGCTGCAGGTGGAATCTCTGCACCCCCTCATCCTTCCTCCACGGGCTGCAGGGGGAATCTCTACACCCCCTCATCCTTCCTCCACGGGCTGCAGGTGGAATCTCTGCACCCCCTCATCCTTCCTCCATGGGCTGCAGGGGGAATCTCTGCACCCCCTCATCCTTCCTCCATGGGCTGCAGGGGGAATCTCTACACCCCCTCATCCTTCCTCCATGGGCTGCAGGGGGAATCTCTGCACCCCCTCATCCTTCCTCCATGGGCTGCAGGGGGAATCTCTACACCCCCTCATCCTTCCTCCATGGGCTGCAGGGGGACAGCCTGCTTCACCATGGTCTTCACCACGGGCTGCAGGGGGATCTCTGCTCCGGTGCCTGGAGCACCTCCTGCCCCTCCTTCTGCACTGACCTGGGTGTCTGCAGAGTTTCTTACAGCTTCTCACTCCTCTCTCCGGCTGCAAAAGCTCTCTCTAACTGGTTTTTTTTTCCTTCTTAAATATGTTCTCACAGAGGCGCTGATTGGCTCGGCCTTGGCCAGGGGCGGGTCCATCTTGGAGCCGGCTGCCATTGGCTCTGTCAGACACAGGGGAAGCTTCTGGCAGCTTCTCACAGAAGCCACCCCTGTAGCCCCCCCTGCTACCAAAACCTTGCCACACAAACCCAACACATTTGGGCTGGGTGCTGAGCCCCGCTCCATGCCGGCAGCTGTGTGGGAGGAAAATCCTTTGGGGATCTTCTGCCGGGGGGAATTTGTGGAAGGGGGGGACCCCAATGTCAGCTCTCTGTCCTGGAGCTGGAGGAGGTTGATCTAAACCTCGGGGCGGCACCACGCTCCCTCCCTCCCTCCCTCCCTCCCAGGCATGAACCCACCACAGCCGAGCAAGGAGTAGGGCAAATAATATGGGATAGGATAGTGCGTATATATGATGGCGGGGACAACCCTGGCCTGGCTTGGCAGACCCTCCCGAGACTGCAAATTATTTTTCTTTATTATTAGAGCTTTTCTGGAGGATGCTGCACACAGTAAAGTACTTTACAGGACACACCCCCCACTCTGGGCACCTCCCGCAGGGACAATGCAGGATGCCACCATGTGCATTAAACCACATTTTCTTCCCCCATCCTTCTCTCCCGAGCGGATGGCAGTCGTACGAATCCCAAAGCGCCCAAAGCTTCGCCTCCAACATCAAGCGACACTCGGAAGGCACCTTCACCAGCGACTTCACCCGCTACCTGGACAAGATGAAGGCCAAGGACTTTGTGCACTGGCTCATCAACACCAAGCGGTACAGGTAAAAAGAGGAGAGGGGGAGGGGACCACGCTGGGAAATAACCTCCCACCACGCCACGATCCCAGTCGGTAACGCAGTTTTAGAAGTTTTCTCTCCACCTGTTTTCTTATATTCGGCAGCTCCGCAAAGAGGTCCCCGAAGGAGGAGCCCCGTGGCGTCCCCTTCCCGGCCGTGTTCCCACCGCTCACGTAAGTCAGCCCAAACAGCAGACATGGCCCATTAAAAACAAATAAAGGAATCATTTCAAAACGTAGCCACAAATCAGCGGGTGTGGTGCAAAGTCAGAGTCTGGCTTCCTACGCCTGACGCTGCTTCTCATTTTTGCTGGCTCACGGGGCTTCTCTGGTGTTTACTCGTAATAAAATAAAACAAGGAAAATTAAGCTGCTTTGGGGGAGAGTTGATAATTTACGATGGGAAGAGGCTGTTTTGTTCTTGCCGTGCTCCGTGCTGACGTTTTGCATTTCATTTCAGTCTCAACGCGGCGGGATCGTTTGCATTTACAGGGGATATTACCACGTTGCGGTCTTGTCGAAGCAAAGCATTTGCTCCTTTGCGAACGAGAAAATCCGCTGTTCCCAAGCTCCTAAACTGATGTTAGGGGGAGTTTCTAGTCCGTGAAACTGTTTGGTGGTTGTTTGCTTTTTATTTTGAAGGTACAATTAAACGGCAACATCAGCTTTCCAGCAGCATCAGCCTGGGGATAGTTGCACCCGTCCATCACTGCCAGCGATGGGATGCTCCACGGGAAGGATTTATCCATCACACGCAGCCGCATCAATCAATCCCTTCGGTGTTTCCCAGTCACCTCCTCCGAAAATTTGCACCCGCGGATCAGCCTTCCCTTCAAACCTGCATTTCTCCGGCTTCATTTTCTCTCTAACAGCTCCGAGGGCGCTGTAGATCCTGCGGCTTTCCCTAAACCGTAATAAAACCTTTGTTAAATCCGGCAGCCGGTTGGTGACGTCTCCAATGCTTCCGAGCATCCCATCGGGATCCCGCGCGCCGCTGGTCCCGGGGGATTTTGAGGCACCGGGCTCCGATCCCCGGCTTGGCTCAAGTGCCCCATTTTTCTCTCAATTCCTCAAGTTTTAGGTAAAAGGGTGATCGGGATGAACCTGCCTGACCCCACAGACCTGTGCCAGAAGGGATTTGGAAAGAAATTTAAAAAAAAAAAAAAAAAAAAAAAAGGAAGATAACTAGAACCTTTGGATTGAATGGCAATTAATTGTGTTGCAAATGGTCCAAAAAAAAGCCACAAAAGGCAGGGGGGAGGATCTGCTCACTCTGGATGGGGCGACTTCTCTCCTGTACCAACACCTTCACCCCCCCAAGTCCCATTTCTGAACTCCCCGCACACCCCCGGTCTGGCAGAGGTGACGTGGGTGATGCTGCTGTCCCCTCCCTCCTGCAACACAGAGCTCATTGCCATCACTTGCATAGAGAAATTAAAATAATATTTTTTTTTTTAAAGAAAATAAATCAATAAAACCCCAAACCCACTGATTTCAACTCTTTCCCCAATCGGTTGGTTCCTGACCCAACATCCCAGGGAGATGGATTTCCCCCAAATCAGCGCTGCCCACTCCAAACCCCCCCTTAAAAAGCTCCAAAGATGCCTCCAACTCCTCTCCTCCCTTTAAAAGACTCGGGAGTGGCACAGCAAGACACACGAGACTTTTATTATATTCTTTTCCCATTACGTTCAATGGGTGACAAGAGAAAAATCAGACAGACACGGCTCTGGCGGGTGGACCCGTCAGCCAACATCAACCCTTCACGGACGGGACCCACGAGACGGCGACACAGATTTATATTATTTGAGTTTTACAGAAGGAACCCAAAATCAATCAAAGAATAATTAAAACAAAACAAAACAAAACAAAACACACAAAGATTCAAAGTGATAAATAACACAGATTTGCTTGATGGATTCCAACCCCCTCCCCCGCTCAGTTTTATTTACAACACGGAGCATTTCCAAACTAGATCATCTCTTACCATAAAATAAATATATTTCAGCATCTCCAAAATGAAAAAATAGTGTCTGTATTTCTAAATGTAGCACATGGGGGGAAAAAATGAAATAAAATTTAAAAAAAGAAAAAGTGCCAGCACCTTATTTATTACCTTTTTACATCTTTTTTCCCCCCTTAGGGATTTCCATGCACCTACATTTTAGGAAACTTCTTTCGAAGGGGCTCCCGGGAGATCTGGGGAGCTCTTCGTTCAGCCCGGCCCCGTTTTCCTTCCCGGGTGGGTTTCTGTCTTTTCTTTCTTTCTGAGCCGAAGAGACGCCAGGCACGCGCAGGGAACAATCCCAGCCTCCGGCCCCTGCCAGGAGGGAGCCGAGTCCAGCCCTGCGCTCTCCTCTTATGGAAAAGAACAAGGACAAAAGAAAAACTGGCCGCTACGAGAAGCCAAATAATTTCATTTAGGGACAGGGCAGCAAGGGGACTGGTACCACAACCGCCCAGCTCCACGCCCATGCCCGTCACCGGCTTAACGCTTCTACCTCCACGGGAATTCAAGTTTATTTTCCAACTGGTGGAGAGCTCAGGGCTCTCCCCCACTGCGACCTTTTCTCCCTGGGGAGGGAGGGACGGCACGGGGGAGCAGCACAGGAAGGCAGCGTGGACGGGAGGTGCACGGAGGAAGAGCAGCGAGAAAACCCAGGCTTTGCACCTTTCCCTTCCTCCAAGCACACACACCCCCCTTTTTTTTTTTGGCCTCGCCTCCTTTTTGAAGAGCTAAACCAGTTTCCTCCCCCTCCACCGGTCACCCCGCCGTGCCGGCAACCGTCAAACTACGGTTTGCAAAGCCCCATCCCGTAAAAGCGTCCGATTTTGGCCCTGCTCGGTGATGTGCCGCTCTCACCCTTACAGAGCCATTTCACATTTTCTTTTCCCCACCCGCACGTCACTTTGGGTCGGTTTGATGCACAAAACGGTTCCCGCGGCGGATGGGAGAAGCCGATGGCAGGAGGGTTCGTGCGCCCGTCCCAGCTGGGCGCGGGGCAGCGGCCGCAGCCGCCAAGAGCCTGGAGCAGGTGCTGAGCCCCCAGCAAGGTGCAGGGCTGCAAGGGGACCTTTTCTTCTGGGTTGTCCTCTCCTCCCAGGCTCCAGGGCCACCCGACTCGACCGCATGTGCCTGGGGTGACGCCGCAGCCCAAGGACCCCCCCAAAACGTGAAGGGGGCACGAGAACCGTCTCTGCTGAACAGCTTGTTCCTGCAAAGCGGCAGGGAGAGGGAGGAGGAGAAGGCAGCTTCCCGCTTTCCTCCCAGCTCGTCCCACCCTGCGAGAGAAAAGACTTTGCAAGGACAGGGCTGAAAAAAGAAAAAACAAAACAACCAACCCCTAGAGTCCCAGGGAGGTAAAAGGAAGGAAAGCGGAGGAACAACGGGGGGGGGCAGCCCAGGGACGCAGAGCCCCAGGTCTCACCTGGCCTTTCCCAAAACCATACGCTGTATTCAAAGTATTCGATTTTAAGTGGTCCCTTATATTCGGTTTACGGCCAGGGGACAAGAAAGGGGCATTTCTGCATTTTGCAGCTTCCAGGCTGATGGCAGAGCCAAAGGAAAAGAAAATAAATACAATAAAAATAAAATTAAAATAAAATAAAAATAAAAAAAAATTAAAATAAAAGAAAAATAAAAGTCAAAAAGAAAATAAAAAGAAAATAAAAATGAAAATTAAAATAAAGTAAAATGCTGTAAAACTGGAGGGCAGGGAGCAAACGCTTTTCCTTCGCCTTAGCCCAACTGCTCGGACGCTCCTTAGGCTGCCCCGCCAGGCAGGACATCCCTCTCCTACCTGTAAGGGACGTAGGAGTGAACGAAAGCCTGGACCCCAAACCAGACCAAAAACCCGGCCGTGATAAAGAAGAAAACGGAGAAGGCGTCAAGTATAACAGAAAACTATTTGGAACATAAACATGAGTTTATATTTGGAAAAAAAAAGAGAAAGGAGAGGAGGAATTAGATATTAAAAAAATAGCACTGAATGATAAAGCGCTAGCAGTCCCTCTACCACTACGCAACTGCAACAAACACACGCACGTACACACGGAGGCTCAACAACACCGAACTCCCATTGACCGTGATGTGCACCTCAGTTTGCTGGTCTAGAGATACTGAATGCCTGAAGCACACCAAGGATAACTGAAGACGTCTGCATGGCTTTCATGGGAATCCTCCAACTGGAAAAAAAAAAAAGCAGTTTCTCCCCGTGTCCGCGTTGGCACATCCCTGAGTCACGTTCTCGCTCCTCTCCTTCAAAGTCAAGATTCCTAAACATGAAAACTGGGGAGGGGGAAGAATGAAAAAAAAAAAAAAGGGAGAGCATCATCAGTGGATGATGGGGTTTGAGCCCCGTTCGTGGGACCACCGCGGCAGAGAGGAGCTGGCTGGCGTGCCACCGTCCTCGCCGCTGCTCGTTTGCTCAGCATTGCCGGCCGAAGCACGGGAAAACCGTACGCGCGCGTCTCGTCACGCTCGCATGCGGTCCTTTACCTTTTTCCTCCCCAAATTCAGACTGTTTCTGTGTTCATAGGGAGAGTCTTCCACACAGTCGTTTTCGACATTTCATCCCAGATATTAATCTCGGAAGGATCGGTCCTGCAATAAATATTTTACATAGCAATCCGTGATTACGGGAACTGCTGCCGCCAAGTGCGTTAGCACCAGCAAGAGGACCAGGGGGGCCCAGGAACCAAAGCTCAGCGTAAGCACCGGAGGTTTTGCTGGATGAGGAGTTGCGGGAGGCAAGCCTGTAGAACAACAGCTCCAGGCAAAGGCTCTTGCTGGCGTTTAGCCCTGGAGCGGGCTCCTAAGCCACTGCTGCTACAGGTCGTGCCTACACCACCTCTTTCTTAAATATGAGGATCTCCTGCTACCCTAAAGTCACTGATGATGCAAGTTTTGGGGGTTAAATGGGAGTTGTGCAGCCGCTCTGCGCAGGGGCAGAGCCCCGCCATCGCCTCCGGCAGCCCTGCCCAGAAATTTGATTTTCCCGCCGAGCGGACCGCTTTACTGAGGGACGCTCGATAAAGACGGTGCCAAACACCTTCAAACGAATCTTGCCGGGGGTCCTGGCGCTTGGTGGCACTTTACCTGTCGCTGCTTTGCTGTGGGATATCCAAGTCGCTGGTCTTCCCCACTTTCAGTTGAACCCAATTTGCAGCAGCAGCTTCCATCACCTTCTGGGACTCCTGACGGAAAAGGGACAAATCAAGTTCTCGGTCTTTAATCAAAGCGGAGATAAACTCAGCACCCAGTAAAGACGTTGCACGCTGTCCTCTCCTCCTGACCTGCGGCAGCTTTAGCTATCAGTGCAGCAGGGTATAATAATAATAATAATAAATCTTTATTATAGGACTCATTTTTAAAATTATACCTCTAGTCAAGTGTTAAGCTCACTGCTAATTTAGGATAAAAGGTTACGATGTGTGATCCAGGCTATTAGGATCCGTTTCTGTTTAGTTCTGATCTTGCCCCGACATTTAAAGACGAGCTGTGGCAGAAAGAGGCAATCTCACAGCCCGAGGGAGACGCCCGGCCCCGAGCACCCAGCAAGCTTCACCTCTTCTTCTTCGGCTTCATTTTTGGCATCGTCCAACTTCTTCTGCTTGCTTTCTGGCATAAGGTCATCCAGAAAGCTGAGCTCTCGCTTCGAGAAGCAGAAATCCATCACTTTCCGGACAAAAACGAGAGCCAAAACCTTCACGAATAAGAGGGAAGGTGCAGCGAGGTCAGAGATGATGCCACAGCTCGCTCCGACGCTACAAACACCCCGACGCCGAGCAGCACCGGCTCTTACCATCATGGGGAAGATGATGGCGGCACGCGACACCTTGATGGCCCAGAGCAGGACGAGGCAGATCAGCTGGATCATGGTGAAGCAATGCACCTTTCGCAAGGGGACGTGCCGCAGGTAGATGAAATCCGGCTGGTGTTTCGCCGGCATCCCAAACAGCTTCAAGCGATCGAAGAACTGTAAAATAACAGTGAGAAGTTTCTGGCCCCGGGGAGACGCGGAGGGAGTGTTCAGGATCTCACTTGCAATGAGAAATCCTGGATCCCACCGCGTTCCTCTGCGAGCAGCACCCAATTTTCCCTCCGCTCCATCTATAAACCGGCTTGCCCGCGAGAGCTGCCCACCGAACTGCAATTATTCCCCGTTATTCTGTTCTCAGCGTTTCTCAGCACGCTGAATCCCCCAGCAAGGATTTCCACCAGCCACAGAAATCGCCTTCCCTTCGCGCTGAATTCCCCCATTTTCCCGTAACCTGCCCTGAACTTGCCCGGTCCTCCCGGCCCTATACACCTCCTGTGCCTCCTCCAATCTTTTTCTTACACAAAATATTTTGATCGCTTGCTTTCGGAGAGGGGTTTTTCCCCCCATGCCACTGCTTTTTTTACCTGCTTCTATAGAGATGAAATACCAGGGACCCAACACGCTGTAAAAGAGGCCGTACCTGAATTCCTCTGAGCGACGACACACCCATGTAGAGAAAGACGCCATAAAGCACAGGCATTGGTATAAACTCCAAAAATAAATACAGAAGTTAGTGCATTCTTGTTTTCAAATTGCATTTTCAGTATTACCGCTCTCTTCTACAGTCCCTGCCTAAAATTGCCTAAAGCCTTCCAGCTTCCACAGGGTTAGAGAGGTGTCGCATTTTAACCATCAGAGATTTTGTGCGTGCGAATGATTTAATGCTCTGCTTTAGGCTGAGCTTTTGAGTTACACTTCATCAGAATAATCCTGTTTTCCAGAAAGGTTGGAGGAAAATAGGTGATTTCGCCCATGCTACCATATGCCGCGTTCTGCGACGGTAGAAAAACATTTGTACGTGTTCTTGTGGCAACACGCAAGGAAGCCCACAGGGACGATTTCAGCGCGTTTAGCTACTGGGAACGGCTGTTCCGAGGCATCTGGGGGAACAAATTGCAACCGGTAACGTGCTGCCTGGTTGAAAGAGCAGAGGTACTGCTCTAAATACGCTTCATCGTAACCCATAAACACGGGTGGGCCTGAAAGACATCTGAAAATCCAAGCAGTTGGCTTGCTCGCTTGGCTCGAGCGTGCCAAACTGGGGTCTGAAGGGCTGGAAAGTGCAACCGAGGGTGGTTCCCACCACGGATCGAGCCCCAAGGTTTGGGATCACCTCCTCCTCTGCTCCACAGCTACTCAGGCCTGGAGAAAGGGGACTAGTTTTGCATAACCTCCAAAAAGCTCGCGGTTGTTGGGTGGTTTCCATTTTCCTCTTACCTTTAACACCGAAGTGAAGAAGAATGAGCAGCCCATGAGCACAAAGATCATCAAGCCAGTGACTCTCTGCTCTCGTATCCCCAGAAACTTGGGCTGTTCTCCTGGAGCTGAGCAGCCAGACTCTACTTTGAGGCTATTCACGTGGGTGATGGACAGGACGGTCGCAGCCACAAACCACGGCAGCCCCATCACGGAGCACACCCCCAGCATCACGGCCACCATGAAGAGGTCCAGGTGGTACCCGCATCCTTTCTGCGCGGAGCGAAACAAGAAACAGAGCATCTCACGGGACAAGAGCAAGGACAACGTCGCAAGTCAGACCCAAACAACCCTGTTTGAGCTCAAGTCGACGTCTTGAAAATTTAAAACACGAACTGGAAACAAATAAGGATGTATCCAGTCTTTGCGCAAGCACCTTGCATGACAATCCGGCAGCAGTTCAGACAAAGTGGATTTGGGGAGTTTGTATCTACTTCTCAACCAAAAAACCACCTTACTATTTTTCATTCATAAAGACATTTCTACCACTTGCGAGTAAGATATGACTCTCAGTTATGCCTGGCAGCACATCAAAATGATTCGTTCCCCAGCTGCTGCTGACATTTTAAAACAAAAGCGTGCTTCTACAACGCTCTAAGCTTAATATGCTCCTCCGAAAGATTGCTCATCTGAACTCCCCTGTTGTCGTTTGCTCCCTGTGTCATCATTAAGCCAGGAGACCATCTTGCCACGCTGCCTGACGTTGTTCCAAACCAATGCCTTCACAAGGCATTTGGAATTGGAGCTTCTCCCCGTACCTGCAGCCCAGAGCGGGTTGCGGATGGGGTTGTCTCCTGCAGCCCCTTACCTTCAGCCTGTGCTCCTTCCTGTTCACGATAAGAGCCGTGATCTGCTGGTCCATGAATATCAAGATGGTGCAAAGCAGAGCTGGGATGAGCGCAGCCACCACCGTCCACCAAGGGTTGGGTCCTATGGGGTTGATGAACCACCCGCGGTCGTCTCTGGTAGGCTGCAACAAAGCACACACATCAGCCTCGTCTCCCAGCCCAGCTACTTCACCGGCTTGGATTTTCCCCTCCATCCCCGTGTCACAGCATCTCCCAGCCCTGGTTTCACGTCACCCCGGGGCTCAGCAGTGCCAGCATCCTCTTTGCAAGCACCTGTAGCTATTTCTCCTGCAGGTACCTAGTTTTGGGGCTGTCTTCTCATTTCCAGGAGGAAACGATGCACTTGGAGGTGGAGGAGGAGATGGTCACACCACCAGCATCTCCTCCAGACTCAGCCCTGTCCTGCCCCGGTGAAACCCGCTCCGTGCCACAACACCCCCCCTACCTTGAACATATGGGGGATGTGGAGCTTCGGTGACGGGATCCCAGTCATGAAGTCAATGAGCACCATGATGACGATGGTGAGGAAAACAGCAAAGTCACTTATTGTGGACCGCACCTGGGGCAAGAAACCAGAGCTGAAAGGGGCATCGCAAAGGGGGCCGCAACATGAGATGGAAAAATGAGAGACATCAACAACATTAAGGCTGGTTAACAAAATCCCACCACTCTGAGGACATGCAGCCAAATCCCTTGGTTAGCTACTGTTGCTGTGCTTGTCTCTGTGAGAGCTGGTGTCAGACAATAAAAAAAAAAAGAGTTTAATTAGGTGGAAGAGGGTTGTTTGAATTCAAACCTTAAGTAAAAAAAATATTAAAAAATAAGGAAGCAGATGGCTGCCACTGCAGCCACGCTCACAGCTAAAATGGGAATAAGGCGCACTGAGGCATCGTATGTTCCTCAAAAGGAAGAAAAAGTGTCTTTTCCTATGGCAGCTCCTCATTTGAACCAACTTTCCCCTTGAGCATAATGCACAGAAGGTAAAAAAAAAAAAAAAAAAAAAGGCAAATAAACCCCCACAACTTTGGAAGACCTCTTTTCCCACTGCCTGAGCAAAATATCGCTCGGGGGCAGGTCGCGAGGCAGGTGGGAAACGCCGCGGTCGTTTAGCACTCATGGAAACGAGGGAGGGACATCCAAGCTGCTGGAGAGTTTGGCCTTCAAGGTCAATGTTTCCCAGCTTGACCAAGCGGTGGCAAATACCGCTTAGCGCTCCGGGAAAGCCATTTTGGGAAATGAGTGTGGAGACTGC
This sequence comes from Grus americana, assembly GCF_028858705.1. Classification (NCBI taxonomy): domain Eukaryota; kingdom Metazoa; phylum Chordata; class Aves; order Gruiformes; family Gruidae; genus Grus; species Grus americana. Next base: position 13,204 of record NW_026561846.1, on the reverse strand, counting down.
TGCCGGCCACCATCTTCTACCTACTCTGGTTGGGAAGTAACGGCTGCTTTTAAACTTCTTCAATAAGCTCGACAGGACAAAGGTGGAGAAGAAGAGGATGCAGCACCAGAAGAGGACATTAGGCGCGTAGGGGCCGTTGCGTCCACAGGCAGGTCCGTGAAACTCTCCATGCAAATACCGACATTCCTGGAGAAACAGAGCGTCAGGACACAAAGGTAGTGCACGTGCGGCAAGGAAACCTGGGATAACTCGGGGCTTTTGAGGATCTTGGTCCAAGATCCATGACCTTGTAACTGCTGCTGCTGCTGCTGCTGCTGACGGAGATTTATATTGAATGAGCAGCAGCTGAACAAGTGACACATCGAACCGCACAGAGGAGAGCGGAGAGGCGAGATGTGATGGGACACCATATCACAGACCCATGGCACATCCTCCGCTCGAATGGCAGGCAACCGTGGCTGAAGAAGACGCCAAGAGGGGAAGGAAACACTGGAAGTTCTTGGGGATAGAGAAAGAGGGAGCAGGGAAGGAGGGCTAAGACAACCGCGGAAGGAAAGGAGAAGAGACGAATCGTCCCTTCCCAGCGAAGGGCTCCCAGGACACGGCCAAGAGGGGATGAAGATGTCCTGAAGAGCCTCCCATCCTATGCCTGGGCTTTGCTTCCAGCAACAGCAGCCCGAGAGGCTGCTCAGACGTGCAAATTTATGCATGGACCTACAGACAGTGCTGAGTAAGCAAGCAAGGACTGGAGTTCTTAGGAACCAATTAAGGAAGCTAAGGACTACCTTCAAGCAGGAACTTAAGTCCTCCAACTTCTACAAGAATCAAACCACCCACTTAACCTTGCTCCTGGTCAGAAAAATTGTCCTGCGACAGGGTCAAGGAGGACAGTTATTACCCACGATGTTGGGGGGACAAGGTGGACTCTCCTTCCCAGGACCAAGCGGGTTAAAACCACACGTTAGATTTAAAGAATGCCTTTGCAGAGCAGCACTAGCACAGTCTGAAGCCCCTCATCACCCGAAGGGCTCTGACTTTTGCAAAATGTGAACGCCCCTGGACCCCGCGGCCGCGGAAGTAGTGGCTTGGGGCACTTACAGTCACCGTGAGGTTTTCCCAGGCGATGCCAGACACGTTGATCTCGTTGCTCTCCCAGAAACGCAGGGTTGCGTTGCTGGGATGGCTTGGTGCCTCACACTTACAGCTGGGAGGAGAAAAGCCAAGACGAGGGTGAGGGAAAGGCAATGGAGGTGCAGCCCTGAGCTCCTGCCAAGGGGCAGCAGCCTTTTAGGAGGAAAAAAAAAACTCACTAGTAGACGGTGAGGAAGTCGAGCTTGCTGTGCATGTGCACAGGGTAGGTCTCTCGCAGGTGACTCAGCTTCTCCAGAGCCTCGTAGATGAAGATGATGCAGATGAGGGAGGCGAAGGCTTCTTCGGTGAAGCGGGTGATGTAGCACACCAAACAGCTGGCGTCGGTGGCCACCAGCACTATGCAGAAGAAGGCAGTCCACAGCCCGATGCAGGCCCGCAGAGAGAGATAGGAGAGCGCGTACTCCCTGGGAAACCAAAATCAAACAAAGGCTGGAAAGGCCAGGAAGAGGCGCCGAGCCGTGCCTTCCTTCGGGGAAAATCACGAGCAATTTAGGAGCACGTCAAGGCTGCAGATGGTAAATGCACTTTCCATGTCCTACTACAGACAGCCTTGGGGCTGCGGTGCAGGGTGCGGACCTGCAGGAGGAGAGGCCAATTATTTCATGATTGTTATTTAACAATTAGCTTGTGTTAAGGCCTTGGAGGCTAATTGAGGTCAGGGCCCTTTGTGGAAGGTGGTGTCCTCCCACATCACCCCCATGCCCTAACACCAAAACCCCGGCTGATTTTGCACCCAGTCACCTGCTACCAGCAAGCTGGGGCTGAAGAATAAATTGAATTGCAATCAGGGTGTCTCATCTCACATCAAAGTCATCACAACACAAGGATCCCCATCCTTATGGCTTCTCCTCTTCCTGCTTCATTTTAACCCTAAAAACCCCAAACAACCTCATCCATCCTTCAGAGACCAAGGGCTCTTGCACCATCACATACTAAAGCAGCAGCGTGCAACGTCTGCGACACAGAAAACAACTGAAATCTAACAACTCTCACTGAGAAAAAGTCGAGAAAAACATCTTTTCTCCACCACTGCCTCCTGAAGGCTCTCGCGGCACTCGGCCGCGGCAGCCGGCCTTACTTGCAGAATTTGTAGAGGATCTTTTCGAACACGAGGACGGGTCCAGTGCTGCCGAGGATGGTGAGAGGTTGGCCAGCAAAGAGGGAATACACCACGCCGGTCATGGATGCGCCCAGCAGTGACTCCATGGCACTCTGTCCAGGGAAGAGGCAGCAGCGAGGAAATAAATCAATGGGAAAAAGAAGAAAAAACCCAAAGCAAATTCACTGCAGCGAAGATTTTGCATGAGTTTTGCGCTCCCCCACGCCACCCAAGAGAGCTGCTCACGATGTGGCCGTCGGTCGCCTCCCCCAGCAGTCCCCCGAAGGTGATGACAGGGGACATGCAGGCACAGAAGAGGAAGAGGAAGGACGCCAGACACTGCAGGCTCAGACCATCCCGAAAGTCGCTCCAGAACCACGGGGCTTTGCGCTTCACGTCCAGGATCAAACCTCCAAAGTGCCTGGAGGAAGGAAAAACAAATAGACTGTTTCCCTGCAAGACCACACAGAGGGGGTTTTGCTGCAGAAGGACAAGCCCAAGCAGACAGTAACCTTCATTGCTAACCAGCAGCAGTCTCCTTCGGCCGTTTTATACCCGGCAGAAACCAAGCAAGCACAAAAAACCCCTCCAACAAAAAGAAAAAGGACCAAACCTGAAAGCCCATCCCCTCTTACTGCAACTGTCCCTTGCTTGGAGAAGCAGCAGAGCTCTCCCTGGAGGTATTTACACAGCTGCTTCCACCCCAAATCAAGAAAATCTGTCTGCAGTGGTGCTGTGGCTGAGCCCAGCTGCCCAGATCTCACCTGCCCAGCCCAGGGGACCGAGCTGGTAATGTGAAGCCCCTTCACTGAACCAACTAACCCCAGAAAACTGCTACAAGGGAAGGTGCACGCTCCGATTCTAGAGGCAAAGAGAAAAAAAAAAAACAAACAACAAACCCCACAAACTATTAAAGCTCACACCTTCCCGTGCGCTCCAGTTCAGGACCACTGTGTTTCTCTGGCTTGCTGTGAGAAGCACTGTCATCGAGAGCTCCTGGCATCTTCCTTTTTCCCTGTTAAAAAGGAAATAAGCCAAAGCTATGGATTCGTAACCACTGGCTTGTTGGGCTTCTGGTCTGGGTATGTGACTGCGTCAAACTGGGACCTGGTGAATCTGGGTCCCAGAACAGCATCCCCGGCCGGCCGGCCGCTGGCCTGCCCGTCCCCCTCGCGCCTCCCTCCGCCGCAGCACCCACCTGCGAAGGGACGTTTTTCGGGGGCTCGATTCGGATCGATGGATCCCATTCTCCTGGCGGCAAGACCGTGACCTGATCCAGAAACTCGTCGATGCCGGCCACGAGGTCAGCCCGGTTCTTGGCTTTATAGGCAACGTCACGGAAAACCTGCCGACAGGAGACAACCTGCTCAGAGGACAACCCATCTCCGATGTCCTAAGCACTACAGTAAGCTCCTGGCTAAATGCAAGATCATTTTCCCCAAATTTCCTGCTTGTAATGGCAGGAAATATTCCCCCAAATGGAAAAATCTGTCCATCACGGTACTTGTAATCATCTCCTCCACGAGGTCCCCATCCCTCATGGCACACCATACCCTTTTGCTCAAAGCGGGGAAGTTTCACTGGCCCTGGCAACGCCACCACTGGGGACAGGGTGCTGGGGACCCCGGGGAGGTGCAGGATGCACACCGGGTGGGATTTCAACCTCCAAGAGGTGGGGTGATACAAATCCGTGCGTTTGCTTCGGCGTGTGAACGAGGGGTGGGCTATCTGGAGAGCTGTGGGCAGTTGGGAAGCAAATCCTCTTCCTCACTACTGCAGAGAGCTGAAGAAAACCAAAAATGACCCGGAATTCTCTCTTCTCGCACCTCATCCGTCATGATAGTAGCCATGGACCTGCCGATCTCATGGTACTGATGGGCTTTGCCTTCTGGTCCAAGCAAAACAAACAGGAACCTGGGCAAGAAAAACACAATGAGCGAGAAGAACGTGTCCTTGCTCAAAGGACACCCAAGGAAATCCCTGGGAGCCCCCAGCCCCGAGCGCAGCTCCAGAGGGGACACGTAGGCTCACCGACTCCGCCAGGAATTTGAAATTCACCAAAACCGATGGCAAATTTAATTTTTGGGCCAATTTTCATTAAAATTGGCCAAGGGGTTTGAAAGACACAGCAGGGAAGGGATGCGAGTGGGAGAAATGTCCTCGCTCCCCCTGCCCTTGTTCCCTTGGGACGCCAAACTGATGCATGCACCTTGATGTTCTTTTGTTGGGTGGGGGTTTTTTGAAATAAAATCTTTGTGCTTCTCGTTCAGACCTTGTTGGGATGGGAACTTCCGTCATGCCCGAGAGGAGGACAGCCGGGGTCAGGCGGACAAATGCCACGATGGGCTGGCGAAGGAAATCCAGCTCTCCTACGAGCACGTTGGATGCTTCAGCCCCGGTGGGAATTTTCTTCATGAAATGCAGCTGCGCCTAGGCACAACAAGCGATTTTCAGGCAAATACCCCAAAAGCAAAGCCCTCAGCACTCTGCAGCCAAATTTGCAAGACCAAATCTGGCCCTAAAGGCATAAGATAGCTACGAGCGTCTCACCTTGCTTAAGTCCATCGTGTTGCTCTCGTGGTTCACCCCATTTTTAGCTTCTGCAGTGGTAGGACAAGGATGCGGGGTGAGTGTTTGGGCTGGTAGGAAAAAGAAAGACACTCAGAAAGACGGACAAGGAGCAATTGGGATGCTTCTCCTCTGCCAGGACAAGTCGAATGGGACCAGAGCCCTGCAGGAACCCTCACCTGGTGCCAAACCCTGCAGGAACCCTCACCTGGCTTGTCAAGGAGGTGCAGGTCTGACTGCTTCTTGCTCACATCAGCAAACGAGCGGACAATGGGAAGAAGGTTGTTTCTTTTCTTCTCATTCTGATGGTGATGCTTCTTCAGTAGGACTTCTCGAACTTTTGCCCGCACATGCTCGTCAAACTCCGTGGACTGGTCTTGCGGGCCCAGGATCATATCTGGGGATGGCAAAGGGAAACGAAGCCATCAGAGCAGAAACCCCCCCAGGTCCCAAGCCCCGAAGCCCCCGGGGGAAGGCTGTGCCACGCAGGATCCCCTGACACAGGCCCAGCCTTGCTTAGCAAGACATTTTAATACAGTTCAGCCTTTGCAGCGAAAGCAAGAAGTTTCTTTTGCTAAAAAACACGAGCAAAGTGCTTATTCATCACTCTGCTAAGATAATTATTTCCCATTCGAAATAATGCAATTTTCTTGCCCCGTCTGGCCTTTCTGTCTGACTCTACACATTCAAAAAAAAAAAAATGGAAAAAACACACCAGAAAAAGCTGGTGTGACTGTTGCACGCCCAGCCTGCATCCAAAACCAACTTAAAAACACAGCGGGGTTTCTGGAAAAGGACGCGCCGTTGGGGCAGGGTTTGATTCGGGAGCGGAGGGCACCGCGGCAAACCGAGCTCGGCCGTTCCCGCAGAGACGCGCCGCGCGCGGTACCTGCAATCTCTTCGATGCTGTTGGCACAAATGTCCAGCAGCACCGTCCCGTTGATGATGCAACTCCTCAGCTCAGAGAGGCTGTGCAAGGACAGCGTGGCCACGTAGGGCTTGCTCCAGCGCTCGCCGCCGTCTTCCACGTCCTCCTCAAACTTCAGCCACCTGCGGACATCAGGCGCGATCAGCCCCATTGCGAGGAAACGGCCTCAGCTCCGCAACCCCTTTAACAGAGCTACAGGGCGGCGAGAGAAGGCTCCTCGCATCGGCACCTGCAAAAGCTTTGCCAAAGTCCCGGAGAGCGGAAAGCAGAGCCCGCGGGTGCTGCCGGCGAGGGGACTCCTCTCCCACCGCGGCCGGCAGCGGGGATTTACCTTGCCGTTTCCTTCCACTCGGCATCTTCACCCTCTTTCACGCAGATCTCATCCAGCTCGGTGAACAAGTCATGGGGAACGTGCTGCTCGTCCTCCTCGGTCCCGAGGATGAACTGCACTCGCTGGGACGGAGTGTCTGGGGGCAGAAGGCAAAGCCCCGTCCCGTTACCGTGCCCGAATACGGCCCGTCACGCTCATAGGCAAAGCGGGCATCGATCGGCACCATAAACATCGGGCTGGCCCCTCTGCCCTGGCTCTGTCCAGGCTTGCACAGAGCCCCAGAGAAGGAGAAGCATCTAATCCACCTCTGCATAAGCATGGGCACCTTCCCTTCCCCACAGTTCCATTTTTAAAGCCAGGATCCCTCTGAGGAAGGCGAGCCTAAATCCTTTATGCATTTAACTGTCTTAAAAAAAAATAAAAAAAAAAAAAAAAAAGAGAAGAAAGAGGAAAGTTTGGGAAAAGAGAGAGGGTCCTGCTAAATGATGCCGCTTTCCCTCGGAGGAACAGCAAGCCACTCAAACCGGCACGGGGACCTGCTTGCAGAAGACCCCAGCACCCACGTAGCCCCGAGGAGTTCAGTGAACGCTGCGGCGGGACTTACAGTGGTAGCCCTGCTCCGTCGGGGCAGAGTCCTTCTCCCGTTCCCGATGCTTCTGGCTGTGGGGACGGTGATGCCGGTGGCTTTGCCTCACCAGCGGCATCCGCACGCCCACGTACAGGGTCCGGTGGCCTGCAAAAAAGCGGCGTTTGCATCGTTCTCGATACCGCGGAGACGCTTGACGCAGATGCTGCAATTAAATCAGTGCAGCCACCCCAGGAGGAAACACCAACTTCTCTTAATTTTCTTTTAACTGGATCCCTGAACGTCACAGACCTGCCCTTTTTTCCCAAGCCTATTTTACTCAAACTTTGCAACGAGAGAGCAACAACAAGTGATGGTTCCCGATCATCTAAAATGCCAAGCAAGGGACGTCGCAGGGACTTTGTGCGACGGGAAAAGGCGCTGGGCTGGCGGCTCCTCTACCGGGATCTCAGCAGAGACTCACCTTCCAACTCCTCCTTCTCATAGTGAATATTGACGACGTTGCTCGTTCTTCCTTGGTCAATCACTGCCTCTTCGTCATCTCCCTGTTTAGAAAGGAGAAGGGAAAAGTTGCGCAGAGCTCCCTTACGTCCTCCCGGCCATCGTCCACCCCCGCGTCCACCCAAATCCACGAGCATCACGCCTCCGCGTGCCTCCTCCTCCAGGCACAGCCCTAAAAGCACGGACTTGGAGGAGGTTTCTCTTCCCATAACCCAATAAAACAGCCCGTAGCATCGTTCAAACACAAAAAAAAACCCAAAAAACCCCTCCGAGATTGCACCCAGTTGCTCGATTTCTGAAACCGAAGTTTGAAGAAGAGCAAAACACCAAGAAAACTTGGGGAACTGTCAGGGCTGTTGGACGAAATTCAAGAAGCAAGAGCTACACCGGGCACTGGGAAACAGCCCAAAAGAACCAAACCCATAATTTAAAATAAAACTTCAAACGCTGCGCTGGCAGATGCTGCCCGTTGTACTAATGATGATGCATTAATCAAAAAGACTTAATTAAAAAAAAAAAAACAACAAACCCAAAGCCAGAGAATAAATAACTTGTTACGATTTAAGCTGCAAACACTAACGTGAAATCTGCTTTTTATCCCCCAAATTCCTGCTTCGACTGAACAGCATCACCTGCCACCGCGCAGCAGCGATGCTCAGGAAAGGCACCAGTTAATTTAACGAACAAGAGGAAGAAACGCTCCTGTCTGGAAACGAGTTTGCTGGTCCCCGAGTATTAATTTCAGAGCCGACCTGTTGCTAACTCCCCGCCAGCTCCCGGGACTCGCCCACGTAACCCGGCAGCCGGATTATCACGCGCCCGTGGCTTTCCTGTCCTCTCTCCGATGACGGCCTCCGCCACCCTCCGTCCCCTCTTAGCAAAAATGCATCCTGCTCCCCTTTGGTTTTGCCAAAAAAAAAAAAAAATCCCCAAAAAAACCAACCCCAAGAAACTCCAAACCCCAAGCCGGGAAAAGGTATGGGATGAAAGGGCTTAATAAAATCGCTTTAAATTGCAATTTAAAAAAAAAAAATCGCTGTTTAAAGAAAAAATCGCGGTTTCAAAAAAAAAATCGCAGTTAAAAAAAAAAAAAATCGCGATTTAAACGAAATCACAAGCTCGAGCGCATTAGGTGGGTGTTGGAGTGGGAATACACGGGGCGGTTTGGGAGTCAAACACCCCGCGGGTGACACGGGGAAAGTCTCCGTCTCTCTTAGAAACCGTTTTGCCCCTGTACTCCGACCAACGACGCTGAACCTGCCGCCGGGAGCCCTCCCCGGCACAAAGCATCTCCCCCCTCCGCATCCCTCTGCGCTCCGGGGAAATGCCGACGGGATTTCGGGGAGAGGTTTCCAACCGTTTGGGGCGGGGGGGGGGGCATCGGGGACGTTGGGCCCCTCGGCAGAGCCCCTACCTGTAACTCTTCCAGCAGCGTCATTTTGTAACCCTCGTCCTGGCTCATCCTGACGTCGGTCAGCGGTTTTGGGGTTTTGGGGATCAATCAAGGGGGTTAGACCCCCCCAGGACACCGCAGTAACCCTCACCGAGAGGAGCTCAGTGTCGCCCGCTGTGTACCAACTCCAGGTACACAAAAAGTGACCGTTTCTTGGAATCGGAATCTTGGGCATGGGCGGTTATTTAAAGCCACGCAACCCCAAAACTCATCCTGCTTGGAAAACTTAGTGGATGGGGAAGAAACCAGCTCTGTTTTGAACCAAACCTACCCGGAGGAGAGAAATGGGGTGTAAACGCCGGGGCGAAAGGCATAAGCGGCGTTTTGGTGTGTTTCACAGCACAAGCTGCCAACATACGACTGAGGCGCAAACCCTTGGGAAAATACCCGTTACGGGGCGGCTCAGATCCCCCGCTGCTTTTATATTATTAAGTTTTAAAGCTTCAGGAGCAAACGTGGGAGGAAACGGGACAAGTGGGGACCTCCGGTCCGTGGCGAGATGCTCCGAGCATCCCATCGCCCTTCCCCGGCCACCACAGCATCCCCGAAATCGCAGCGAGCCTCACACGGAGATGCCACCAAAGAATTTAAACCAGAGCAATGAAAGTGCGTGGTGACAGGCAAACAAAAGCCAAAGTTTCAGCAAATGAGGGGGGGTGGGGGTGGCATTTTACTCCCCCTGAACTGCGAAGGCATCCAGCAAAGATAAAAAATGTACAACTCTAATTAATCTTTGAGTCTGCCGCTTCTTCCTCCTCACGGGGAGGACTCCTCTCATCGTTCCCCTGCTCCTACATGGAGCCTCTCCCACGGGCTACAGTCCTTCACGAACTGCTCCAGCGTGGTCTCTCCCACGGGGTGCAGACCTTCAGGAGCAAACTGCTCCAGCGTGGGTCCCCCACGGGGTCACAAGTCCTGCCAGCAAACCTGCTCCGGCGTGGGCTCCTCTCTCCACGGGTCCACAGGTCCTGCCAGCAACTTGATCCAGCGTGGGCTTCCCACGGGCCACGGCCTCCTTCAGGCCTCCACCTGCTCCGGCGTGGGGTCCTCCACGGCTGCAGGGGGAATCTCTGCACCCCCTCATCCTTCCTCCATGGGCTGCAGGGGAATCTCTGCACCCCCTCATCCTTCCTCCATGGCTGCAGGGGAATCTCTGCACCCCCTCATCCTTCCTCCATGGGCTGCAGGGGGAATCTCTGCACCCCCTCATCCTTCCTCCATGGGCTGCAGGGGAATCTCTGCCCCCCTCATCCTTCCTCCATGGGCTGCAGGGGGACAGCCTGCTTCACCATGGCCTTCACCATGGGCTGCAGGGGGATCTCTGCTCCGGTGCCTGGAGCACCTCCTGCCCCTCCTTCTGCACTGACCTGGGTGTCTGCAGAGTTTCTTACAGCTTCTCACTCCTCTCTCCCGCTGCAAAAGCTCTCTCTAACTGGTTTTTTTTCCTTCTTAAATATGTTCTCACAGAGGCGCTGATTGGCTCGGCCTTGGCCAGGGGCGGGTCCATCTTGGAGCCGGCTGCCATTGGCTCTGTCAGACACAGGGGAAGCTTCTGGCAGCTTCTCACAGAAGCCACCCCTGTAGCCCCCCCCGCTACCAAAACCTTGCCACACAAACCCAACACATTGGGCTGGGTGCTGAGCCCCGCTCCATGCCGGCAGCTGTGTGGGAGGAAAATCCTTTGGGGATCTTCTGCCGGGGGGAATTTGTGGAAGGGGGGGACCCCAATGTCAGCTCTCTGTCCTGGAGCTGGAGGAGGTTGATCTAAACCTCGGGGCGGCACCACGCTCCCTCCCTCCCAGGCATGAACCCACCACAGCCGAGCAAGGAGTAGGGCAAATAATATGGGATAGGATAGTGCGTATATATGATGTCGGGGACAACCCTGGCCTGGCTTGGCAGACCCTCCCGAGACTGCAAATTATTTTTCTTTATTATTAGAGCTTTTCTGGAGGATGCTGCACACAGTAAAGTACTTTACAGGACACAACCCCCGCTCTGGGCACCTCCCGCAGGGACAATGCAGGATGCCACCATGTGCATTAAACCACATTTTCTTCCCCCATCCTTCTCTCCCGAGCGGATGGCAGTCGTACGAATCCCAAAGCGCCCAAAGCTTCGCCTCCAACATCAAGCGACACTCGGAAGGCACCTTCACCAGCGACTTCACCCGCTACCTGGACAAGATGAAGGCCAAGGACTTTGTGCACTGGCTCATCAACACCAAGCGGTACAGGTAAAAAGAGGAGAGGGGAAGGGGACCACGCTGGGAAATAACCTCCCACCACGCCACGATCCCAGTCGATAACGCAGTTTTAGAAGTTTTCTCTCCACCTGTTTTCTTATATTCGGCAGCTCCGCAAAGAGGTCCCCGAAGGAGGAGCCCCGTGGCGTCCCCTTCCCGGCCGCGTTCCCACCGCTCACGTAAGTCAGCCCAAACAGCAGACGTGGCCCATTAAAAACAAATAAAGGAATCATTTCAAAACGTAGCCACAAATCAGCGGGTGTGGTGCAAAGTCAGAGTCTGGCTTCCTACGCCTGACGCTGCTTCTCATTTTTGCTGGCTCACGGGGCTTCTCTGGTGTTTACTCGTAATAAAATAAAACAAGGAAAATTAAGCTGCTTTGGGGGAGAGTTGATAATTTACGATGGGAAGAGGCTGTTTTGTTCTTGCCGTGCTCCGTGCTGACGTTTTGCATTTCATTTCAGTCTCAACGCGGCGGGATCGTTTGCATTTACAGGGATATTACCACGTTGCGGTCTCGTCGAAGCAAAGCATTTGCTCCTTTGCGAACGAGAAAATCCGCTGTTCCCAAGCTCCTAAACTGATGTTAGGGGGAGTTTCTAGTCCGTGAAACTGTTTGGTGGTTGTTTGCTTTTTATTTTGAAGGTACAATTAAACGGCAACATCAGCTTTCCAGCAGCATCAGCCTGGGGATAGTTGCACCCGTCCATCACTGCCAGCGATGGGATGCTCCACGGGAAGGATTTATCCATCACACGCAGCCGCATCAATCAATCCCTTCGGTGTTTCCCAGTCACCTCCTCCGAAAATTTGCACCCGCGGATCAGCCTTCCCTTCAAACCTGCATTTCTCCGGCTTCATTTTCTCTCTAAACAGCTCCGAGGGCGCTGTAGATCCTGCGGCTTTCCCTAAACCGTAATAAAACCTTTGTTAAATCCGGCAGCCGGTTGGTGACGTCTCCAATGCTTCCGAGCATCCCATCGGGATCCCGCGCGCGCTGGTCCCGGGGGATTTTGAGGCACCGGGCTCCGATCCCCGGCTTGGCTCAAGTGCCCCATTTTTCTCTCAATTCCTCAGTTTTAGGTAAAAGGGTGATCGGGATGAACCTGCCTGACCCCACAGACCTGTGCCAGAAGGGATTTGGAAAGAAATTAAAAAAAAAAAAAAAAAAAAAAGAAGATAACTAGAACCTTTGGATTGAATGGTAATTAATTGTGTTGCAAATGGTCCAAAAAAAGCCAAAATAGGCAGGGGGAGGATCTGCTCACTCTGGATGGGGCGACTTCTCTCCTGTACCAACACTTCACCCCCCCAAGTCCCATTTCTGAACTCCCCGCACACCCCCGGTCTGGCAGAGGTGACGTGGGTGATGCTGCTGTCCCCTCCCTCCTGCAACACAGAGCTCATTGCCATCACTTGCATAGAGAAATTAAAAGAATTTTTTTTTTTAAATTACATAAATCAATAAAACCCCAAACCCACTGATTTCAACTCTTTCCCCAATCGGTTGGTTCCTGACCCAACATCCCAGGGAGATGGATTTCCCCCAAATCAGCGCTGCCCACTCCAAACCCCCCCTTAAAAAGCTCCAAAGATGCCTCCAACTCCTCTCCTCCCTTTAAAAGACTCGGGAGCGGCACAGCAAGACACACGAGACTTTTATTATATTCTTTTCCCATTACGTTCAATGGGTGACAAGAGAAAAATCAGACAGACACGGCTCAGGCGGGTGGACCCGTCAGCCAACATCAACCCTTCACGGACGGGACCCACGAGACGGCGACACAGATTTATATTATTTGAGTTTCACAGAAGGAACCCAAAATCAATCAAATAATAATTAAAAGAAAACAAAACAAAACAAAACACACAAAGATTCAAAGTGATAAATAACACAGATATGCTCAAGGATTCCAACCTCCCCCAGTTTTATTTACAACACGGAGCATTTCCAAACTAGATCATCTCTTACCATAAAATAAATATATTTCAGCATCTCAAAATGAAAAAATAGTGTCTGTATTTCTAAATGGGGGAAAAAAATGAATAAAATTTAAAAAAAAAAAAATTGTGCCAGTACCTTATTTATTACCTTTTTACATCTTTTTTCCCCCCTTAGGGATTTCCATGCACCTACATTTTAGGAAACTTCTTTCGAAGGGGCTCCCGGGAGATCTGGGGAGCTGTTTTAAGGCACCAAAGATGAGGAAAACACCCAGCACCCATCCTGCATCCATGGCAAAGGGGCTTTGCTACAACCAAAGCGTCACGGGTCACTTCAAGGATGGGGTTTTTTTTTCAGTCAGAAAGCGATTCCAGGAACACCTTTGAGAGGTTTTTT
>NW_026561845.1:0-19787 GCF_028858705.1 Grus americana | reverse complement strand
TTTCCTTGGAAACGCTGCTAAACTTCCCAGCAACTTACATTCAAAACTTGCTGGAAGAACTGGTTTCAAAGACCTGTAGTCTACACACTTCAGAAACAACGCTGCCATTTGTCTATGCAGATATTTTTCTAGGTAGATCTCTAGTTATTCTCAAAGCCGTCTCCTCTCATTCCAAAGTGCCAGTCTTATTACATTCATACTTACTACTGGATTAAATCGTTTCCAAGAGCTATATTGCATACAGTTAATAAAATACACAGCCATTTTTCTATGCAGTTATTTCTAGGGAGATCTCAAATGCTTTTCCCTTCTTTCCAAACTTCTACTCCCATTACATTCCTACTGGATTCTTTGCAAAGGGTTATATTGCATACACTTAATTAAATACACTGCCATTTGTCTATGCCGATATTATTCTAGGTAGATCTCTAGTTATTCTCAAAGTCTTCTCCTCATCCCAAAGTACCAGTCTTATTACACTACTACTTACTGGATTAAATGGTTTCAAAGAGATATATTGTATACACTTAAGTCAATACACAGCCATATTTCTATGCCGATATTTTTCTAGGTAGCTCTCTAGTTATTCTCAAAGTCTTCTCCTCTCATTCCAAAGTACCAGTCTTATTACATTCATACTTACTGGATTAAATCGTTTCCAAGAGATATATTGTATACACTTCATTAAATACACTGACATTTATAGATGCAGACATTCCTAGATAGATCACAAGTCATTCTCCAATTCTTCTCCTTTCATTCTAATGTTCTAGTCTTCTTTGGGTCCTACTTAATGGATTAAATCTTTGAAAAGTGCTATAGTGTGTCCACTTAATAAAAATCCCTGCCATTTCGATATTGAGTTATTTCTAAAGAGATCCCAAGTCATTCTCAAATGCTTTTCCCTTCTTGCCAAAGCTCTACTCCCTTTACATTCCTACTGGATTAAATCTCTGCAAAGCGTTATATTGTATACACTTAATTAAACACACAGCCATTTTTCTATGCCGATATTTTTCTAGGTAGCTCTCTAGTTATTCTCAAAGTCTTCTCCTCTCATTCCAAAGTACCAGTCTTATTACATTCATACTTACTGGATGAAATCGTTTCAAAGAGCTATATTGTATACCCTTAATTAAATACACGGCCATTTTTCTATGCAGATATTTCTAGGGAGATCTCAAATGCTTTTCCCTTCTTTCCAAACTTCTACTCCCATTACATTCCTACTGGATTAATTCTTTGCAAAGTGTTATATTGCATACACTTAATTAAATACACGGCCATTTTTCTATGCCGATATTTTTCTAGGTAGATCTCTAGTTATTCTCAAAGTCTTCTCCTCTCATCCCAAAGTACCAGTCTTATTACACTACTACTTACTGGATTAAATGGTTTCAAAGAGATATATTGTATACACTTAAGTCAATACACAGCCATATTTCTATGCCGATATTTTTCTAGGTAGCTCTCTAGTTATTCTCAAAGTCTTCTCCTCTCATCCCAAAGTACCAGTCTTATTACACTACTACTTACTGGATTAAATGGTTTCAAAGAGATATATACTATACCCTTCATTAAATACTCTGCCATTTTTCTATGCAGTTATTTCTAGGGAGATCTCAAATGTTTTTCCCTTCTTTCCAAAGTTCTACTCTCATTACATTCCTACTGGATTAAATCTCTGCAAAGAGTTATATTGTATACACTTAAGTCAATACACAGCCATATTTCTATGCAGTTATTTCTAGGCAGATCTCTAGTTATTCTCAATGTCTTCTCCTCTCATCCCACAGTACCAGTCTTATTACATTCATACTTACTCCTGGATTAAATCGTTTCCAAGAGATATATTGTATACCCTTCATTAAATACTCTGCCATTTATAGATGCCGATATTCCTAGATAGATCACAAGTCATTCTCAAATTCTTCTCCTTTCATTCTAATGTTCTAGTCTTCTTTGGGTCCTACTTAATGGATTAAATCTTTGAAAAGTGCTATAGTGTGTCCACTTAATAAAAATCCCTGCCATTTCGATATTGAGTTATTTCTAAAGAGATCCCAAGTCATTCTCAAATGCTTTTCCCTTCTTGCCAAAGCTCTACTCCCATTACATTCCTACTGGATTAAATCCTTTCAAAGACCTATATTGTAGACACTTCATTGACAACACATCCATTTATAAATGGAGATATTTCTAGATACATCTCTAGTCAAACTCAAACGCCTTCCCCTTTTTCCTTTCCTTTCCTTTCCTTTCCTTTCCTTTCCTTTCCTTTCTTTCCTTTCCTTTCCTTTCCTTTCCTTTCCTTTCTTTCCTTTCTTTCCTTTCTTTCCTTTCCTTTCCTTTTCCTTTCCTTTCCTTTCCTTTCCTTTCCT
This sequence comes from Grus americana, assembly GCF_028858705.1. NCBI lineage: Eukaryota > Metazoa > Chordata > Aves > Gruiformes > Gruidae > Grus > Grus americana. The sequence goes on along the minus strand of NW_026561845.1, from coordinate 17,406 downwards.
TTCCTTTCCTTTCCTTTCCTTTCCTTTCCTTTCCTTTCCTTTCCTTTCCTTCCCTTTCCTTTCCTTTCCTTTCCTTTCCTTTCCTTTCCTTTCCTTTCCTTTCCTTCCTTTCCTTTCCTTTCCTTTCCTTTCCTTTCCTTTCCTTGGAAACACTGCTAAACTTCCCAGCAACTTACATTCAAACTTGCTGGAAGAACTGGTTTCAAAGACCTGTAGTCTACACACTTCAGAAACAACGCTGCCATTTGTCTATGCAGATATTTTTCTAGGTAGATCTCTAGTTATTCTCAAAGCCGTCTCCTCTCATTCCAAAGTGCCAGTCTTATTACATTCATACTTACTACTGGATTAAATCGTTTCCAAGAGCTATATTGCATACAGTTAATAAAATACACAGCCATTTTTCTATGCAGTTATTTCTAGGGAGATCTCAAATGCTTTTCCCTTCTTTCCAAACTTCTACTCCCATTACATTCCTACTGGATTCTTTGCAAAGGGTTATATTGCATACACTTAATTAAATACACTGCCATTTGTCTATGCCGATATTATTCTAGGTAGCTCTCTAGTTATTCTCAAAGTCTTCTCCTCTCATCCCAAAGTACCAGTCTTATTACACTACTACTTACTGGATTAAATCGTTTCAAAGAGATATATTGTATACACTTAAGTCAATACACAGCCATATTTCTATGCCGATATTTTTCTAGGTAGCTCTCTAGTTATTCTCAAAGTCTTCTCCTCTCATTCCAAAGTACCAGTCTTATTACATTCATACTTACTGGATTAAATCGTTTCCAAGAGATATATTGTATACACTTCATTAAATACACTGACATTTATAGATGCAGACATTCCTAGATAGATCACAAGTCATTCTCCAATTCTTCTCCTTTCATTCTAATGTTCTAGTCTTCTTTGGGTCCTACTTAATGGATGAAATCTTTGAAAAGTGCTATAGTGTGTCCACTTAATAAAAATCCCTGCCATTTCGATATTGAGTTATTTCTAAAGAGATCCCAAGTCATTCTCCAATGCTTTTCCCTTCGTTCCAAAGCTCTACTCCCTTTACATTCCTACTGGATTAAATCTCTGCAAAGCGTTATATTGTATACACTTAATTAAACACACAGCCATTTTTCTATGCCGATATTTTTCTAGGTAGCTCTCTAGTTATTCTCAAAGTCTTCTCCTCTCATTCCAAAGTACCAGTCTTATTACATTCATACTTACTGGATGAAATCGTTTCAAAGAGCTATATTGTATACCCTTAATTAAATACACGGCCATTTTTCTATGCAGATATTTCTAGGGAGATCTCAAATGCTTTTCCCTTCTTTCCAAACTTCTACTCCCATTACATTCCTACTGGATTAATTCTTTGCAAAGTGTTATATTGCATACACTTAATTAAATACACGGCCATTTTTCTATGCCGATATTTTTCTAGGTAGATCTCTAGTTATTCTCAAAGTCTTCTCCTCTCATCCCAAAGTACCAGTCTTATTACACTACTACTTACTGGATTAAATGGTTTCAAAGAGTTATATTGTATACACTTAAGTCAATACACAGCCATATTTCTATGCAGTTATTTCTAGGTAGATCTCTAGTTATTCTCAAAGTCTTCTCCTCTCATCCCAAAGTACCAGTCTTATTACACTACTACTTACTGGATTAAATGGTTTCAAAGAGATATATACTATACCCTTCATTAAATACTCTGCCATTTTTCTATGCAGTTATTTCTAGGGAGATCTCAAATGTTTTTCCCTTCTTTCCAAAGTTCTACTCTCATTACATTCCTACTGGATTAAATCTCTGCAAAGAGTTATATTGTATACACTTAAGTCAATACACAGCCATATTTCTATGCAGTTATTTCTAGGCAGATCTCTAGTTATTCTCAAAGTCTTCTCCTCTCATCCCACAGTACCAGTCTTATTACATTCATACTTACTCCTGGATTAAATCGTTTCCAAGAGATATATTGTATACACTTCATTAAATACTCTGCCATTTATAGATGCCGATATTCCTAGATAGATCACAAGTCATTCTCAAATTCTTCTCCTTTCATTCTAATGTTCTAGTCTTCTTTGGGTCCTACTTAATGGATTAAATCTTTGAAAAGTGCTATAGTGTGTCCACTTAATAAAAATCCCTGCCATTTCGATATTGAGTTATTTCTAAAGAGATCCCAAGTCATTCTCAAATGCTTTTCCTTTCTTGCCAAAGCTCTACTCCCATTACATTCCTACTGGATTAAATCCTTTCAAAGACCTATATTGTAGACACTTCATTGACAACACATCCATTTATAAATGGAGATATTTCTAGATACATCTCTAGTCAAACTCAAACGCCTTCCCCTTTTTCCTTTCCTTTCCTTTCCTTTCCTTTCCTTTCCTTTCCTTTCCTTTCCTTTCCTTTCCTTTCCTTTCCTGTCCTTTCCTTTCCTTTCCGTTCCTTTCCTTTCCTTTCCTTTCCTTTCCTTTCCTTTCCTTTCCTTTCCTTTCCTTTCCTTTCTTTCCTTTCCTTTCCTTTCCTTCCTTTCCTTTCCTTTCCTTTCCTTTTCTCTTCTTTTCCTTTCCTTTCCTTTCCTTTCCTTTCCTTTCCTTTCCTTTCCTTTCCTTTCCTTTCCTTTCCTTTCCTTGGAAACACTGCTAAACTTCCCAGCAACTTACATTCAAACTTGCTGGAAGAACTGGTTTCAAAGACCTGTAGTCTACACACTTCAGAAACAACGCTGCCATTTGTCTATGCAGATATTTTTCTAGGTAGATCTCTAGTTATTCTCAAAGCCGTCTCCTCTCATTCCAAAGTGCCAGTCTTATTACATTCATACTTACTACTGGATTAAATCGTTTCCAAGAGCTATATTGCATACAGTTAATAAAATACACAGCCATTTTTCTATGCAGTTATTTCTAGGGAGATCTCAAATGCTTTTCCCTTCTTTCCAAACTTCTACTCCCATTACATTCCTACTGGATTCTTTGCAAAGGGTTATATTGCATACACTTAATTAAATACACTGCCATTTGTCTATGCCGATATTATTCTAGGTAGATCTCTAGTTATTCTCAAAGTCTTCTCCTCTCATCCCAAAGTACCAGTCTTATTACACTACTACTTACTGGATTAAATGGTTTCAAAGAGATATATTGTATACACTTAAGTCAATACACAGCCATATTTCTATGCCGATATTTTTCTAGGTAGCTCTCTAGTTATTCTCAAAGTCTTCTCCTCTCATTCCAAAGTACCAGTCTTATTACATTCATACTTACTGGATTAAATCGTTTCCAAGAGATATATTGTATACACTTCATTAAATACACTGACATTTATAGATGCAGACATTCCTAGATAGATCACAAGTCATTCTCCAATTCTTCTCCTTTCATTCTAATGTTCTAGTCTTCTTTGGGTCCTACTTAATGGATTAAATCTTTGAAAAGTGCTATAGTGTGTCCACTTAATAAAAATCCCTGCCATTTCGATATTGAGTTATTTCTAAAGAGATCCCAAGTCATTCTCAAATGCTTTTCCCTTCGTTCCAAAGCTCTACTCCCTTGACATTCCTACTGGATTAAATCTCTGCAAAGCGTTATATTGTATACACTTAATTAAACACACAGCCATTTTTCTATGCCGATATTTTTCTAGGTAGCTCTCTAGTTATTCTCAAAGTCTTCTCCTCTCATTCCAAAGTACCAGTCTTATTACATTCATACTTACTGGATGAAATCGTTTCAAAGAGCTATATTGTATACCCTTAATTAAATACACGGCCATTTTTCTATGCAGATATTTCTAGGGAGATCTCAAATGCTTTTCCCTTCTTTCCAAACTTCTACTCCCATTACATTCCTACTGGATTAATTCTTTGCAAAGGGTTATATTGCATACACTTAATTAAATACACGGCCATTTTTCTATGCCGATATTTTTCTAGGTAGATCTCTAGTTATTCTCAAAGTCTTCTCCTCTCATCCCAAAGTACCAGTCTTATTACACTACTACTTACTGGATTAAATGGTTTCAAAGAGTTATATTGTATACACTTAAGTCAATACACAGCCATATTTCTATGCCGATATTTCTAGGTAGATCTCTAGTTATTCTCAAAGTCTTCTCCTCTCATCCCAAAGTACCAGTCTTATTACACTACTACTTACTGGATTAAATGGTTTCAAAGAGATATATACTATACCCTTCATTAAATACTCTGCCATTTTTCTATGCAGTTATTTCTAGGGAGATCTCAAATGTTTTTCCCTTCTTTCCAAAGTTCTACTCTCATTACATTCCTACTGGATTAAATCTCTGCAAAGAGTTATATTGTATACACTTAAGTCAATACACAGCCATATTTCTATGCAGTTATTTCTAGGCAGATCTCTAGTTATTCTCAAAGTCTTCTCCTCTCATCCCACAGTACCAGTCTTATTACATTCATACTTACTCCTGGATTAAATCGTTTCCAAGAGATATATTGTATACCCTTCATTAAATACTCTGCCATTTATAGATGCCGATATTCCTAGATAGATCACAAGTCATTCTCAAATTCTTCTCCTTTCATTCTAATGTTCTAGTCTTCTTTGGGTCCTACTTAATGGATTAAATCTTTGAAAAGTGCTATAGTGTGTCCACTTAATAAAAATCCCTGCCATTTCGATATTGAGTTATTTCTAAAGAGATCCCAAGTCATTCTCAAATGCTTTTCCCTTCTTGCCAAAGCTCTACTCCCATTACATTCCTACGGGATTAAATCCTTTCAAAGACCTATATTGTAGACACTTCATTGACAACACATCCATTTATAAATGGAGATATTTCTAGATACATCTCTAGTCAAACTCAAACGCCTTCCCCTTTTTCCTTTCCTTTCCTTTCCTTTCCTGTCCCTTCCCTTCCTTTCTTGTCCCTTCTTTTCCCTTCCCTTTCCGTTACTTTCCTTTCCTTTCCTTTCCTTTTCCTTTCCTTTCCTTTCCTTTCCTTTCCTTTCCTTTCCTTTCCTTTCCTTTCCTTTCCTTTCCTTTCCTTTCCTTTCCTTTCCTTTCCTTTCCTTTCCTTTCCTTTCCTTTCCTTTCCTTTCCTTTCCTTTCCTTTCCTTTCCTTTCCTTTCCTTTCCTTTCCTTTCCTTTCCTTTCCTTGGAAACGCTGCTAAACTTCCCAGCAACTTACATTCAAACTTGCTGGAAGAACTGGTTTCAAAGACCTGTAGTCTACACACTTCAGAAACAACGCTGCCATTTGTCTATGCAGATATTTTTCTAGGTAGATCTCTAGTTATTCTCAAAGCCGTCTCCTCTCATTCCAAAGTGCCAGTCTTATTACATTCATACTTACTACTGGATTAAATCGTTTCCAAGAGCTATATTGCATACAGTTAATAAAATACACAGCCATTTTTCTATGCAGTTATTTCTAGGGAGATCTCAAATGCTTTTCCCTTCTTTCCAAACTTCTACTCCCATTACATTCCTACTGGATTCTTTGCAAAGGGTTATATTGCATACACTTAATTAAATACACTGCCATTTGTCTATGCCGATATTATTCTAGGTAGATCTCTAGTTATTCTCAAAGTCTTCTCCTCTCATCCCAAAGTACCAGTCTTATTACACTACTACTTACTGGATTAAATCGTTTCAAAGAGATATATTGTATACACTTAAGTCAATACACAGCCATATTTCTATGCCGATATTTTTCTAGGTAGCTCTCTAGTTATTCTCAAAGTCTTCTCCTCTCATTCCAAAGTACCAGTCTTATTACATTCATACTTACTGGATTAAATCGTTTCCAAGAGATATATTGTATACACTTCATTAAATACACTGACATTTATAGATGCAGACATTCCTAGATAGATCACAAGTCATTCTCCAATTCTTCTCCTTTCATTCTAATGTTCTAGTCTTCTTTGGGTCCTACTTAATGGATTAAATCTTTGAAAAGTGCTATAGTGTGTCCACTTAATAAAAATCCCTGCCATTTCGATATTGAGTTATTTCTAAAGAGATCCCAAGTCATTCTCAAATGCTTTTCCCTTCTTGCCAAAGCTCTACTCCCTTTACATTCCTACTGGATTAAATCTCTGCAAAGCGTTATATTGTATACACTTAATTAAACACACAGCCATTTTTCTATGCCGATATTTTTCTAGGTAGCTCTCTAGTTATTCTCAAAGTCTTCTCCTCTCATTCCAAAGTACCAGTCTTATTACATTCATACTTACTGGATGAAATCGTTTCAAAGAGCTATATTGTATACCCTTAATTAAATACACGGCCATTTTTCTATGCAGATATTTCTAGGGAGATCTCAAATGCTTTTCCCTTCTTTCCAAACTTCTACTCCCATTACATTCCTACTGGATTAATTCTTTGCAAAGTGTTATATTGCATACACTTAATTAAATACACGGCCATTTTTCTATGCCGATATTTTTCTAGGTAGATCTCTAGTTATTCTCAAAGTCTTCTCCTCTCATCCCAAAGTACCAGTCTTATTACACTACTACTTACTGGATTAAATGGTTTCAAAGAGTTATATTGTATACACTTAAGTCAATACACAGCCATATTTCTATGCCGATATTTCTAGGTAGATCTCTAGTTATTCTCAAAGTCTTCTCCTCTCATCCCAAAGTACCAGTCTTATTACACTACTACTTACTGGATTAAATGGTTTCAAAGAGATATATACTATACCCTTCATTAAATACTCTGCCATTTTTCTATGCAGTTATTTCTAGGGAGATCTCAAATGTTTTTCCCTTCTTTCCAAAGTTCTACTCTCATTACATTCCTACTGGATTAAATCTCTGCAAAGAGTTATATTGTATACACTTAAGTCAATACACAGCCATATTTCTATGCAGTTATTTCTAGGCAGATCTCTAGTTATTCTCAAAGTCTTCTCCTCTCATCCCACAGTACCAGTCTTATTACATTCATACTTACTCCTGGATTAAATCGTTTCCAAGAGATATATTGTATACCCTTCATTAAATACTCTGCCATTTATAGATGCCGATATTCCTAGATAGATCACAAGTCATTCTCCAATTCTTCTCCTTTCATTCTAATGTTCTAGTCTTCTTTGGGTCCTACTTAATGGATTAAATCTTTGAAAAGTGCTATAGTGTGTCCACTTAATAAAAATCCCTGCCATTTCGATATTGAGTTATTTCTAAAGAGATCCCAAGTCATTCTCAAATGCTTTTCCCTTCTTGCCAAAGCTCTACTCCCATTACATTCCTACTGGATTAAATCCTTTCAAAGACCTATATTGTAGACACTTCATTGACAACACATCCATTTATAAATGGAGATATTTCTAGATACATCTCTAGTCAAACTCAAACGCCTTCCCCTTTTTCCTTTCCTTTCCTTTCCTTTCCTTTCCTTTCCTTTCCTTTCCTTTCCTTTCCTTTCCTTTCCTTTCCTTTCCTTTCCTTTCCTTTCCTTTCCTCTTTCCTTTCCTTTCCTTTCCTTTCCTTTCCTTTCCTTTCCTTTCCTTTCCTTTCCTTTCCTTTCCTTTCCTTTCCTTTCCTTTCCTTTCCTTTCCTTTCCTTTCCTTTCCTTTCCTTTCCTTTCCTTTCCTTTCCTTTCCTTTCCTTTCCTTTCCTTTCCTTGGAAACACTGCTAAACTTCCCAGCAACTTACATTCAAACTTGCTGGAAGAACTGGTTTCAAAGACCTGTAGTCTACACACTTCAGAAACAACGCTGCCATTTGTCTATGCAGATATTTTTCTAGGTAGATCTCTAGTTATTCTCAAAGCCGTCTCCTCTCATTCCAAAGTGCCAGTCTTATTACATTCATACTTACTACTGGATTAAATCGTTTCCAAGAGCTATATTGCATACAGTTAATAAAATACACAGCCATTTTTCTATGCAGTTATTTCTAGGGAGATCTCAAATGCTTTTCCCTTCTTTCCAAACTTCTACTCCCATTACATTCCTACTGGATTCTTTGCAAAGGGTTATATTGCATACACTTAATTAAATACACTGCCATTTGTCTATGCCGATATTATTCTAGGTAGATCTCTAGTTATTCTCAAAGTCTTCTCCTCTCATCCCAAAGTACCAGTCTTATTACACTACTACTTACTGGATTAAATGGTTTCAAAGAGATATATTGTATACACTTAAGTCAATACACAGCCATATTTCTATGCCGATATTTTTCTAGGTAGCTCTCTAGTTATTCTCAAAGTCTTCTCCTCTCATTCCAAAGTACCAGTCTTATTACATTCATACTTACTGGATTAAATCGTTTCCAAGAGATATATTGTATACACTTCATTAAATACACTGACATTTATAGATGCAGACATTCCTAGATAGATCACAAGTCATTCTCCAATTCTTCTCCTTTCATTCTAATGTTCTAGTCTTCTTTGGGTCCTACTTAATGGATTAAATCTTTGAAAAGTGCTATAGTGTGTCCACTTAATAAAAATCCCTGCCATTTCGATATTGAGTTATTTCTAAAGAGATCCCAAGTCATTCTCAAATGCTTTTCCCTTCGTTCCAAAGCTCTACTCCCTTGACATTCCTACTGGATTAAATCTCTGCAAAGCGTTATATTGTATACACTTAATTAAACACACAGCCATTTTTCTATGCCGATATTTTTCTAGGTAGCTCTCTAGTTATTCTCAAAGTCTTCTCCTCTCATTCCAAAGTACCAGTCTTATTACATTCATACTTACTGGATGAAATCGTTTCAAAGAGCTATATTGTATACCCTTAATTAAATACACGGCCATTTTTTCTATGCAGATATTTCTAGGGAGATCTCAAATGCTTTTCCCTTCTTTCCAAACTTCTACTCCCATTACATTCCTACTGGATTAATTCTTTGCAAAGGGTTATATTGCATACACTTAATTAAATACACGGCCATTTTTCTATGCCGATATTTTTCTAGGTAGATCTCTAGTTATTCTCAAAGTCTTCTCCTCTCATCCCAAAGTACCAGTCTTATTACACTACTACTTACTGGATTAAATGGTTTCAAAGAGTTATATTGTATACACTTAAGTCAATACACAGCCATATTTCTATGCCGATATTTCTAGGTAGATCTCTAGTTATTCTCAAAGTCTTCTCCTCTCATCCCAAAGTACCAGTCTTATTACACTACTACTTACTGGATTAAATGGTTTCAAAGAGATATATACTATACCCTTCATTAATTACTCTGCCATTTTTCTATGCAGTTATTTCTAGGGAGATCTCAAATGTTTTTCCCTTCTTTCCAAAGTTCTACTCTCATTACATTCCTACTGGATTAAATCTCTGCAAAGAGTTATATTGTATACACTTAAGTCAATACACAGCCATATTTCTATGCAGTTATTTCTAGGCAGATCTCTAGTTATTCTCAAAGTCTTCTCCTCTCATCCCACAGTACCAGTCTTATTACATTCATACTTACTCCTGGATTAAATCGTTTCCAAGAGATATATTGTATACCCTTCATTAAATACTCTGCCATTTATAGATGCCGATATTCCTAGATAGATCACAAGTCATTCTCAAATTCTTCTCCTTTCATTCTAATGTTCTAGTCTTCTTTGGGTCCTACTTAATGGATTAAATCTTTGAAAAGTGCTATAGTGTGTCCACTTAATAAAAATCCCTGCCATTTCGATATTGAGTTATTTCTAAAGAGATCCCAAGTCATTCTCAAATGCTTTTCCCTTCTTGCCAAAGCTCTACTCCCATTACATTCCTACGGGATTAAATCCTTTCAAAGACCTATATTGTAGACACTTCATTGACAACACATCCATTTATAAATGGAGATATTTCTAGATACATCTCTAGTCAAACTCAAACGCCTTCCCCTTTTTCCTTTCCTTTCCTTTCCTTTCCTTTCCTTTCCTTTCCTTTCCTTTCCTTTCCTTTCCTTTCCTTTCCTTTCCTTTCCTTTCCTTTCCTTTCCTTTCCTTTCCTTTCCTTTCCTTTCCTTTCCTTTCTTTCCTTTCCTTTCCTTTCCTTGCCTTTCCTTTCCTTTCCTTTCCTTTCCTTTCCTTTCCTTTCCTTCCTTTCCTTTCCTTTTTTCCTTTCCTTTCCTTTCCTTTCCTTTCCTTTCCTTTCCTTCCTTTCCTTTCTTTCCTTTCCTTTCCTTTCCTTTCCTTGGAAACACTGCTAAACTTCCCAGCAACTTACATTCAAACTTGCTGGAAGAACTGGTTTCAAAGACCTGTAGTCTACACACTTCAGAAACAACGCTGCCATTTGTCTATGCAGATATTTTTCTAGGTAGATCTCTAGTTATTCTCAAAGCCGTCTCCTCTCATTCCAAAGTGCCAGTCTTATTACATTCATACTTACTACTGGATTAAATCGTTTCCAAGAGCTATATTGCATACAGTTAATAAAATACACAGCCATTTTTCTATGCAGTTATTTCTAGGGAGATCTCAAATGCTTTTCCCTTCTTTCCAAACTTCTACTCCCATTACATTCCTACTGGATTCTTTGCAAAGGGTTATATTGCATACACTTAATTAAATACACTGCCATTTGTCTATGCCGATATTATTCTAGGTAGATCTCTAGTTATTCTCAAAGTCTTCTCCTCTCATCCCAAAGTACCAGTCTTATTACACTACTACTTACTGGATTAAATCGTTTCAAAGAGATATATTGTATACACTTAAGTCAATACACAGCCATATTTCTATGCCGATATTTTTCTAGGTAGCTCTCTAGTTATTCTCAAAGTCTTCTCCTCTCATTCCAAAGTACCAGTCTTATTACATTCATACTTACTGGATTAAATCGTTTCCAAGAGATATATTGTATACACTTCATTAAATACACTGACATTTATAGATGCAGACATTCCTAGATAGATCACAAGTCATTCTCCAATTCTTCTCCTTTCATTCTAATGTTCTAGTCTTCTTTGGGTCCTACTTAATGGATGAAATCTTTGAAAAGTGCTATAGTGTGTCCACTTAATAAAAATCCCTGCCATTTCGATATTGAGTTATTTCTAAAGAGATCCCAAGTCATTCTCAAATGCTTTTCCCTTCTTGCCAAAGCTCTACTCCCTTTACATTCCTACTGGATTAAATCTCTGCAAAGCGTTATATTGTATACACTTAATTAAACACACAGCCATTTTTCTATGCCGATATTTTTCTAGGTAGCTCTCTAGTTATTCTCAAAGTCTTCTCCTCTCATTCCAAAGTACCAGTCTTATTACATTCATACTTACTGGATGAAATCGTTTCAAAGAGCTATATTGTATACCCTTAATTAAATACACGGCCATTTTTCTATGCAGATATTTCTAGGGAGATCTCAAATGCTTTTCCCTTCTTTCCAAACTTCTACTCCCATTACATTCCTACTGGATTAATTCTTTGCAAAGTGTTATATTGCATACACTTAATTAAATACACGGCCATTTTTCTATGCCGATATTTTTCTAGGTAGATCTCTAGTTATTCTCAAAGTCTTCTCCTCTCATCCCAAAGTACCAGTCTTATTACACTACTACTTACTGGATTAAATGGTTTCAAAGAGTTATATTGTATACACTTAAGTCAATACACAGCCATATTTCTATGCCGATATTTCTAGGTAGATCTCTAGTTATTCTCAAAGTCTTCTCCTCTCATCCCAAAGTACCAGTCTTATTACACTACTACTTACTGGATTAAATGGTTTCAAAGAGATATATACTATACCCTTCATTAAATACTCTGCCATTTTTCTATGCAGTTATTTCTAGGGAGATCTCAAATGTTTTTCCCTTCTTTCCAAAGTTCTACTCTCATTACATTCCTACTGGATTAAATCTCTGCAAAGAGTTATATTGTATACACTTAAGTCAATACACAGCCATATTTCTATGCAGTTATTTCTAGGCAGATCTCTAGTTATTCTCAAAGTCTTCTCCTCTCATCCCACAGTACCAGTCTTATTACATTCATACTTACTCCTGGATTAAATCGTTTCCAAGAGATATATTGTATACCCTTCATTAAATACTCTGCCATTTATAGATGCCGATATTCCTAGATAGATCACAAGTCATTCTCCAATTCTTCTCCTTTCATTCTAATGTTCTAGTCTTCTTTGGGTCCTACTTAATGGATTAAATCTTTGAAAAGTGCTATAGTGTGTCCACTTAATAAAAATCCCTGCCATTTCGATATTGAGTTATTTCTAAAGAGATCCCAAGTCATTCTCAAATGCTTTTCCCTTCTTGCCAAAGCTCTACTCCCATTACATTCCTACTGGATTAAATCCTTTCAAAGACCTATATTGTAGACACTTCATTGACAACACATCCATTTATAAATGGAGATATTTCTAGATACATCTCTAGTCAAACTCAAACGCCTTCCCCTTTTTCCTTTCCTTTCCTTTCCTTTCCTTTCCTTTCCTTTCCTTTCCTTTCCTTTCCTTTCCTTTCCTTTCCTTTCGTTTCCTTTCCTTTCCTTTCCTTCCTTTCCTTTCCTTTCCTTTTCCTTTCCTTTCCTTTCCTTTCCTTTCCTTTCCTTTCCTTTCCTTTCCTTTCCTTTCCTTTCCTTTCCTTTCCTTTCCTTTCCTTTCCTTTCCTTTCCTTTCCTTTCCTTTCCTTTCCTTTCCTTTCCTTGGAAACACTGCTAAACTTCCCAGCAACTTACATTCAAACTTGCTGGAAGAACTGGTTTCAAAGACCTGTAGTCTACACACTTCAGAAACAACGCTGCCATTTGTCTATGCAGATATTTTTCTAGGTAGATCTCTAGTTATTCTCAAAGCCGTCTCCTCTCATTCCAAAGTGCCAGTCTTATTACATTCATACTTACTACTGGATTAAATCGTTTCCAAGAGCTATATTGCATACAGTTAATAAAATACACAGCCATTTTTCTATGCAGTTATTTCTAGGGAGATCTCAAATGCTTTTCCCTTCTTTCCAAACTTCTACTCCCATTACATTCCTACTGGATTCTTTGCAAAGGGTTATATTGCATACACTTAATTAAATACACTGCCATTTGTCTATGCCGATATTATTCTAGGTAGCTCTCTAGTTATTCTCAAAGTCTTCTCCTCTCATCCCAAAGTACCAGTCTTATTACACTACTACTTACTGGATTAAATCGTTTCAAAGAGATATATTGTATACACTTAAGTCAATACACAGCCATATTTCTATGCCGATATTTTTCTAGGTAGCTCTCTAGTTATTCTCAAAGTCTTCTCCTCTCATCCCACAGTACCAGTCTTATTACATTCATACTTACTGGATTAAATCGTTTCCAAGAGATATATTGTATACACTTCATTAAATACACTGACATTTATAGATGCAGACATTCCTAGATAGATCACAAGTCATTCTCCAATTCTTCTCCTTTCATTCTAATGTTCTAGTCTTCTTTGGGTCCTACTTAATGGATTAAATCTTTGAAAAGTGCTATAGTGTGTCCACTTAATAAAAATCCCTGCCATTTCGATATTGAGTTATTTCTAAAGAGATCCCAAGTCATTCTCAAATGCTTTTCCCTTCGTTCCAAAGCTCTACTCCCTTTACATTCCTACTGGATTAAATCTCTGCAAAGCGTTATATTGTATACACTTAATTAAACACACAGCCATTTTTCTATGCCGATATTTTTCTAGGTAGCTCTCTAGTTATTCTCAAAGTCTTCTCCTCTCATTCCAAAGTACCAGTCTTATTACATTCATACTTACTGGATGAAATCGTTTCAAAGAGCTATATTGTATACCCTTAATTAAATACACGGCCATTTTTCTATGCAGATATTTCTAGGGAGATCTCAAATGCTTTTCCCTTCTTTCCAAACTTCTACTCCCATTACATTCCTACTGGATTAATTCTTTGCAAAGGGTTATATTGCATACACTTAATTAAATACACGGCCATTTTTCTATGCCGATATTTTTCTAGGTAGATCTCTAGTTATTCTCAAAGTCTTCTCCTCTCATCCCAAAGTACCAGTCTTATTACACTACTACTTACTGGATTAAATGGTTTCAAAGAGTTATATTGTATACACTTAAGTCAATACACAGCCATATTTCTATGCAGTTATTTCTAGGTAGATCTCTAGTTATTCTCAAAGTCTTCTCCTCTCATCCCAAAGTACCAGTCTTATTACACTACTACTTACTGGATTAAATGGTTTCAAAGAGATATATACTATACCCTTCATTAAATACTCTGCCATTTTTCTATGCAGTTATTTCTAGGGAGATCTCAAATGTTTTTCCCTTCTTTCCAAAGTTCTACTCTCATTACATTCCTACTGGATTAAATCTCTGCAAAGAGTTATATTGTATACACTTAAGTCAATACACAGCCATATTTCTATGCAGTTATTTCTAGGCAGATCTCTAGTTATTCTCAAAGTCTTCTCCTCTCATTCCACAGTACCAGTCTTATTACATTCATACTTACTCCTGGATTAAATCGTTTCCAAGAGATATATTGTATACCCTTCATTAAATACTCTGCCATTTATAGATGCCGATATTCCTAGATAGATCACAAGTCATTCTCCAATTCTTCTCCTTTCATTCTAATGTTCTAGTCTTCTTTGGGTCCTACTTAATGGATTAAATCTTTGAAAAGTGCTATAGTGTGTCCACTTAATAAAAATCCCTGCCATTTCGATATTGAGTTATTTCTAAAGAGATCCCAAGTCATTCTCAAATGCTTTTCCTTTCTTGCCAAAGCTCTACTCCCATTACATTCCTACTGGATTAAATCCTTTCAAAGACCTATATTGTAGACACTTCATTGACAACACATCCATTTATAAATGGAGATATTTCTAGATACATCTCTAGTCAAACTCAAACGCCTTCCCCTTTTTCCTTTCCTTTCCTTTCCTTTCCTTTCCTTTCCTTTCCTGTCCTTTCCTTTCCTTTCCTTTCCTTTCCTTTTCCTTTCCTTTCCTTTTCTTTCCTTTCCTTTCTTTCCTTTCCTTTCCTTTCCTTTCCTTTCCTTTCCTTTCTTTTCCTTTCCTTTCCTTTCCTTTCCTTTCCTTTCCTTTCTTTCCTTTCCTTTCCTTTCCTTTCCTTTCCTTTCCTTTCCTTTCCTTTCCTTTCCTTTCCTTTCCTTTCCTTTCCTTTCCTTTCCTTTCCTTTCCTTTCCTTTCCTTGGAAACACTGCTAAACTTCCCAGCAACTTACATTCAAACTTGCTGGAAGAACTGGTTTCAAAGACCTGTAGTCTACACACTTCAGAAACAACGCTGCCATTTGTCTATGCAGATATTTTTCTAGGTAGATCTCTAGTTATTCTCAAAGCCGTCTCCTCTCATTCCAAAGTGCCAGTCTTATTACATTCATACTTACTACTGGATTAAATCGTTTCCAAGAGCTATATTGCATACAGTTAATAAAATACACAGCCATTTTTCTATGCAGTTATTTCTAGGGAGATCTCAAATGCTTTTCCCTTCTTTCCAAACTTCTACTCCCATTACATTCCTACTGGATTCTTTGCAAAGGGTTATATTGCATACACTTAATTAAATACACTGCCATTTGTCTATGCCGATATTATTCTAGGTAGCTCTCTAGTTATTCTCAAAGTCTTCTCCTCTCATTCCAAAGTACCAGTCTTATTACACTACTACTTACTGGATTAAATGGTTTCAAAGAGATATATTGTATACACTTAAGTCAATACACAGCCATATTTCTATGCCGATATTTTTCTAGGTAGCTCTCTAGTTATTCTCAAAGTCTTCTCCTCTCATTCCAAAGTACCAGTCTTATTACATTCATACTTACTGGATTAAATCGTTTCCAAGAGATATATTGTATACACTTCATTAAATACACTGACATTTATAGATGCAGACATTCCTAGATAGATCACAAGTCATTCTCCAATTCTTCTCCTTTCATTCTAATGTTCTAGTCTTCTTTGGGTCCTACTTAACGGATTAAATCTTTGAAAAGTGCTATAGTGTGTCCACTTAATAAAAATCCCTGCCATTTCGATATTGAGTTATTTCTAAAGAGATCCCAAGTCATTCTCCAATGCTTTTCCCTTCGTTCCAAAGCTCTACTCCCTTTACATTCCTACTGGATTAAATCTCTGCAAAGCGTTATATTGTATACACTTAATTAAACACACAGCCATTTTTCTATGCCGATATTTTTCTAGGTAGCTCTCTAGTTATTCTCAAAGTCTTCTCCTCTCATTCCAAAGTACCAGTCTTATTACATTCATACTTACTGGATGAAATCGTTTCAAAGAGCTATATTGTATACCCTTAATTAAATACACGGCCATTTTTCTATGCAGATATTTCTAGGGAGATCTCAAATGCTTTTCCCTTCTTTCCAAACTTCTACTCCCATTACATTCCTACTGGATTAATTCTTTGCAAAGGGTTATATTGCATACACTTAATTAAATACACGGCCATTTTTCTATGCCGATATTTTTCTAGGTAGATCTCTAGTTATTCTCAAAGTCTTCTCCTCTCATCCCAAAGTACCAGTCTTATTACACTACTACTTACTGGATTAAATGGTTTCAAAGAGTTATATTGTATACACTTAAGTCAATACACAGCCATATTTCTATGCAGTTATTTCTAGGTAGATCTCTAGTTATTCTCAAAGTCTTCTCC
Source organism: Grus americana (assembly GCF_028858705.1). Taxonomy (NCBI): domain Eukaryota; kingdom Metazoa; phylum Chordata; class Aves; order Gruiformes; family Gruidae; genus Grus; species Grus americana. The sequence goes on along the minus strand of NW_026561845.1, from coordinate 744 downwards.
TCTCATCCCAAAGTACCAGTCTTATTACACTACTACTTACTGGATTAAATGGTTTCAAAGAGATATATACTATACCCTTCATTAAATACTCTGCCATTTTTCTATGCAGTTATTTCTAGGGAGATCTCAAATGTTTTTCCCTTCTTTCCAAAGTTCTACTCTCATTACATTCCTACTGGATTAAATCTCTGCAAAGAGTTATATTGTATACACTTAAGTCAATACACAGCCATATTTCTATGCAGTTATTTCTAGGCAGATCTCTAGTTATTCTCAATGTCTTCTCCTCTCATCCCACAGTACCAGTCTTATTACATTCATACTTACTCCTGGATTAAATCGTTTCCAAGAGATATATTGTATACCCTTCATTAAATACTCTGCCATTTATAGATGCCGATATTCCTAGATAGATCACAAGTCATTCTCCAATTCTTCTCCTTTCATTCTAATGTTCTAGTCTTCTTTGGGTCCTACTTAATGGATTAAATCTTTGAAAAGTGCTATAGTGTGTCCACTTAATAAAAATCCCTGCCATTTCGATATTGAGTTATTTCTAAAGAGATCCCAAGTCATTCTCAAATGCTTTTCCCTTCTTGCCAAAGCTCTACTCCCATTACATTCCTACGGGATTAAATCCTTTCAAAGACCTATATTGTAGACACTTCATTGACAACACATCCATTTATAAATGGAGATATTTCTAGATACATCTCTAGTCAAACTCAAACGCCTTCCCCTTTT
>NW_026561844.1:0-51101 GCF_028858705.1 Grus americana | reverse complement strand
GGGGGGGGGGGGGGGGGGGGGGGGGGGGGGGGGGGGGGGGGGGGGGGGGGGGGGGGGGGGGGGGGGGGGGGGGGGGGGGGGGGGGGGGGGGGGGGGGGGGGGGGGGGGGGGGGGGGGGGGGGGGGGGGGGGGGGGGGGGGGGGGGGGGGGGGGGGGGGGGGGGGGGGGGGGGGGGGGGGGGGGGGGGGGGGGGGGGGGGGGGGGGGGGGGGGGGGGGGGGGGGGGGGGGGGGGGGGGGGGGGGGGGGGGGGGGGGGGGGGGGGGGGGGGGGGGGGGGGGGGGGGGGGGGGGGGGGGGGGGGGGGGGGGGGGGGGGGGGGGGGGGGGGGGGGGGGGGGGGGGGGGGGGGGGGGGGGGGGGGGGGGGGGGGGGGGGGGGGGGGGGGGGGGGGGGGGGGGGGGGGGGGGGGGGGGGGGGGGGGGGGGGGGGGGGGGGGGGGGGGGGGGGGGGGGGGGGGGGGGGGGGGGGGGGGGGGGGGGGGGGGGGGGGGGGGGGGGGGGGGGGGGGGGGGGGGGGGGGGGGGGGGGGGGGGGGGGGGGGGGGGGGGGGGGGGGGGGGGGGGGGGGGGGGGGGGGGGGGGGGGGGGGGGGGGGGGGGGGGGGGGGGGGGGGGGGGGGGGGGGGGGGGGGGGGGGGGGGGGGGGGGGGGGGGGGGGGGGGGGGGGGGGGGGGGGGGGGGGGGGGGGGGGGGGGGGGGGGGGGGGGGGGGGGGGGGGGGGGGGGGGGGGGGGGGGGGGGGGGGGGGGGGGGGGGGGGGGGGGGGGGGGGGGGGGGGGGGGGGGGGGGGGGGGGGGGGGGGGGGGGGGGGGGGGGGGGGGGGGGGGGGGGGGGGGGGGGGGGGGGGGGGGGGGGGGGGGGGGGGGGGGGGGGGGGGGGGGGGGGGGGGGGGGGGGGGGGGGGGGGGGGGGGGGGGGGGGGGGGGGGGGGGGGGGGGGGGGGGGGGGGGGGGGGGGGGGGGGGGGGGGGGGGGGGGGGGGGGGGGGGGGGGGGGGGGGGGGGGGGGGGGGGGGGGGGGGGGGGGGGGGGGGGGGGGGGGGGGGGGGGGGGGGGGGGGGGGGGGGGGGGGGGGGGGGGGGGGGGGGGGGGGGGGGGGGGGGGGGGGGGGGGGGGGGGGGGGGGGGGGGGGGGGGGGGGGGGGGGGGGGGGGGGGGGGGGGGGGGGGGGGGGGGGGGGGGGGGGGGGGGGGGGGGGGGGGGGGGGGGGGGGGGGGGGGGGGGGGGGGGGGGGGGGGGGGGGGGGGGGGGGGGGGGGGGGGGGGGGGGGGGGGGGGGGGGGGGGGGGGGGGGGGGGGGGGGGGGGGGGGGGGGGGGGGGGGGGGGGGGGGGGGGGGGGGGGGGGGGGGGGGGGGGGGGGGGGGGGGGGGGGGGGGGGGGGGGGGGGGGGGGGGGGGGGGGGGGGGGGGGGGGGGGGGGGGGGGGGGGGGGGGGGGGGGGGGGGGGGGGGGGGGGGGGGGGGGGGGGGGGGGGGGGGGGGGGGGGGGGGGGGGGGGGGGGGGGGGGGGGGGGGGGGGGGGGGGGGGGGGGGGGGGGGGGGGGGGGGGGGGGGGGGGGGGGGGGGGGGGGGGGGGGGGGGGGGGGGGGTGGGGGGGGGGGGGGGGGGGGGGGGGGGGGGGGGGGGGGGGGGGGGGGGGGGGGGGGGGGGGGGGGGGGGGGGGGGGGGGGGGGGGGGGGGGGGGGGGGGGGGGGGGGGGGGGGGGGGGGGGGGGGGGGGGGGGGGGGGGGGGGGGGGGGGGGGGGGGGGGGGGGGGGGGGGGGGGGGGGGGGGGGGGGGGGGGGGGGGGGGGGGGGGGGGGGGGGGGGGGGGGGGGGGGGGGGGGGGGGGGGGGGGGGGGGGGGGGGGGGGGGGGGGGGGGGGGGGGGGGGGGGGGGGGGGGGGGGGGGGGGGGGGGGGGGGGGGGGGGGGGGGGGGGGGGGGGGGGGGGGGGGGGGGGGGGGGGGGGGGGGGGGGGGGGGGGGGGGGGGGGGGGGGGGGGGGGGGGGGGGGGGGGGGGGGGGGGGGGGGGGGGGGGGGGGGGGGGGGGGGGGGGGGGGGGGGGGGGGGGGGGGGGGGGGGGGGGGGGGGGGGGGGGGGGGGGGGGGGGGGGGGGGGGGGGGGGGGGGGGGGGGGGGGGGGGGGGGGGGGGGGGGGGGGGGGGGGGGGGGGGGGGGGGGGGGGGGGGGGGGGGGGGGGGGGGGGGGGGGGGGGGGGGGGGGGGGGGGGGGGGGGGGGGGGGGGGGGGGGGGGGGGGGGGGGGGGGGGGGGGGGGGGGGGGGGGGGGGGGGGGGGGGGGGGGGGGGGGGGGGGGGGGGGGGGGGGGGGGGGGGGGGGGGGGGGGGGGGGGGGGGGGGGGGGGGGGGGGGGGGGGGGGGGGGGGGGGGGGGGGGGGGGGGGGGGGGGGGGGGGGGGGGGGGGGGGGGGGGGGGGGGGGGGGGGGGGGGGGGGGGGGGGGGGGGGGGGGGGGGGGGGGGGGGGGGGGGGGGGGGGGGGGGGGGGGGGGGGGGGGGGGGGGGGGGGGGGGGGGGGGGGGGGGGGGGGGGGGGGGGGGGGGGGGGGGGGGGGGGGGGGGGGGGGGGGGGGGGGGGGGGGGGGGGGGGGGGGGGGGGGGGGGGGGGGGGGGGGGGGGGGGGGGGGGGGGGGGGGGGGGGGGGGGGGGGGGGGGGGGGGGGGGGGGGGGGGGGGGGGGGGGGGGGGGGGGGGGGGGGGGGGGGGGGGGGGGGGGGGGGGGGGGGGGGGGGGGGGGGGGGGGGGGGGGGGGGGGGGGGGGGGGGGGGGGGGGGGGGGGGGGGGGGGGGGGGGGGGGGGGGGGGGGGGGGGGGGGGGGGGGGGGGGGGGGGGGGGGGGGGGGGGGGGGGGGGGGGGGGGGGGGGGGGGGGGGGGGGGGGGGGGGGGGGGGGGGGGGGGGGGGGGGGGGGGGGGGGGGGGGGGGGGGGGGGGGGGGGGGGGGGGGGGGGGGGGGGGGGGGGGGGGGGGGGGGGGGGGGGGGGGGGGGGGGGGGGGGGGGGGGGGGGGGGGGGGGGGGGGGGGGGGGGGGGGGGGGGGGGGGGGGGGGGGGGGGGGGGGGGGGGGGGGGGGGGGGGGGGGGGGGGGGGGGGGGGGGGGGGGGGGGGGGGGGGGGGGGGGGGGGGGGGGGGGGGGGGGGGGGGGGGGGGGGGGGGGGGGGGGGGGGGGGGGGGGGGGGGGGGGGGGGGGGGGGGGGGGGGGGGGGGGGGGGGGGGGGGGGGGGGGGGGGGGGGGGGGGGGGGGGGGGGGGGGGGGGGGGGGGGGGGGGGGGGGGGGGGGGGGGGGGGGGGGGGGGGGGGGGGGGGGGGGGGGGGGGGGGGGGGGGGGGGGGGGGGGGGGGGGGGGGGGGGGGGGGGGGGGGGGGGGGGGGGGGGGGGGGGGGGGGGGGGGGGGGGGGGGGGGGGGGGGGGGGGGGGGGGGGGGGGGGGGGGGGGGGGGGGGGGGGGGGGGGGGGGGGGGGGGGGGGGGGGGGGGGGGGGGGGGGGGGGGGGGGGGGGGGGGGGGGGGGGGGGGGGGGGGGGGGGGGGGGGGGGGGGGGGGGGGGGGGGGGGGGGGGGGGGGGGGGGGGGGGGGGGGGGGGGGGGGGGGGGGGGGGGGGGGGGGGGGGGGGGGGGGGGGGGGGGGGGGGGGGGGGGGGGGGGGGGGGGGGGGGGGGGGGGGGGGGGGGGGGGGGGGGGGGGGGGGGGGGGGGGGGGGGGGGGGGGGGGGGGGGGGGGGGGGGGGGGGGGGGGGGGGGGGGGGGGGGGGGGGGGGGGGGGGGGGGGGGGGGGGGGGGGGGGGGGGGGGGGGGGTGGGGGGGGGGGGGGGGGGGGGGGGGGGGGGGGGGGGGGGGGGGGGGGGGGGGGGGGGGGGGGGGGGGGGGGGGGGGGGGGGGGGGGGGGGGGGGGGGGGGGGGGGGGGGGGGGGGGGGGGGGGGGGGGGGGGGGGGGGGGGGGGGGGGGGGGGGGGGGGGGGGGGGGGGGGGGGGGGGGGGGGGGGGGGGGGGGGGGGGGGGGGGGGGGGGGGGGGGGGGGGGGGGGGGGGGGGGGGGGGGGGGGGGGGGGGGGGGGGGGGGGGGGGGGGGGGGGGGGGGGGGGGGGGGGGGGGGGGGGGGGGGGGGGGGGGGGGGGGGGGGGGGGGGGGGGGGGGGGGGGGGGGGGGGGGGGGGGGGGGGGGGGGGGGGGGGGGGGGGGGGGGGGGGGGGGGGGGGGGGGGGGGGGGGGGGGGGGGGGGGGGGGGGGGGGGGGGGGGGGGGGGGGGGGGGGGGGGGGGGGGGGGGGGGGGGGGGGGGGGGGGGGGGGGGGGGGGGGGGGGGGGGGGGGGGGGGGGGGGGGGGGGGGGGGGGGGGGGGGGGGGGGGGGGGGGGGGGGGGGGGGGGGGGGGGGGGGGGGGGGGGGGGGGGGGGGGGGGGGGGGGGGGGGGGGGGGGGGGGGGGGGGGGGGGGGGGGGGGGGGGGGGGGGGGGGGGGGGGGGGGGGGGGGGGGGGGGGGGGGGGGGGGGGGGGGGGGGGGGGGGGGGGGGGGGGGGGGGGGGGGGGGGGGGGGGGGGGGGGGGGGGGGGGGGGGGGGGGGGGGGGGGGGGGGGGGGGGGGGGGGGGGGGGGGGGGGGGGGGGGGGGGGGGGGGGGGGGGGGGGGGGGGGGGGGGGGGGGGGGGGGGGGGGGGGGGGGGGGGGGGGGGGGGGGGGGGGGGGGGGGGGGGGGGGGGGGGGGGGGGGGGGGGGGGGGGGGGGGGGGGGGGGGGGGGGGGGGGGGGGGGGGGGGGGGGGGGGGGGGGGGGGGGGGGGGGGGGGGGGGGGGGGGGGGGGGGGGGGGGGGGGGGGGGGGGGGGGGGGGGGGGGGGGGGGGGGGGGGGGGGGGGGGGGGGGGGGGGGGGGGGGGGGGGGGGGGGGGGGGGGGGGGGGGGGGGGGGGGGGGGGGGGGGGGGGGGGGGGGGGGGGGGGGGGGGGGGGGGGGGGGGGGGGGGGGGGGGGGGGGGGGGGGGGGGGGGGGGGGGGGGGGGGGGGGGGGGGGGGGGGGGGGGGGGGGGGGGGGGGGGGGGGGGGGGGGGGGGGGGGGGGGGGGGGGGGGGGGGGGGGGGGGGGGGGGGGGGGGGGGGGGGGGGGGGGGGGGGGGGGGGGGGGGGGGGGGGGGGGGGGGGGGGGGGGGGGGGGGGGGGGGGGGGGGGGGGGGGGGGGGGGGGGGGGGGGGGGGGGGGGGGGGGGGGGGGGGGGGGGGGGGGGGGGGGGGGGGGGGGGGGGGGGGGGGGGGGGGGGGGGGGGGGGGGGGGGGGGGGGGGGGGGGGGGGGGGGGGGGGGGGGGGGGGGGGGGGGGGGGGGGGGGGGGGGGGGGGGGGGGGGGGGGGGGGGGGGGGGGGGGGGGGGGGGGGGGGGGGGGGGGGGGGGGGGGGGGGGGGGGGGGGGGGGGGGGGGGGGGGGGGGGGGGGGGGGGGGGGGGGGGGGGGGGGGGGGGGGGGGGGGGGGGGGGGGGGGGGGGGGGGGGGGGGGGGGGGGGGGGGGGGGGGGGGGGGGGGGGGGGGGGGGGGGGGGGGGGGGGGGGGGGGGGGGGGGGGGGGGGGGGGGGGGGGGGGGGGGGGGGGGGGGGGGGGGGGGGGGGGGGGGGGGGGGGGGGGGGGGGGGGGGGGGGGGGGGGGGGGGGGGGGGGGGGGGGGGGGGGGGGGGGGGGGGGGGGGGGGGGGGGGGGGGGGGGGGGGGGGGGGGGGGGGGGGGGGGGGGGGGGGGGGGGGGGGGGGGGGGGGGGGGGGGGGGGGGGGGGGGGGGGGGGGGGGGGGGGGGGGGGGGGGGGGGGGGGGGGGGGGGGGGGGGGGGGGGGGGGGGGGGGGGGGGGGGGGGGGGGGGGGGGGGGGGGGGGGGGGGGGGGGGGGGGGGGGGGGGGGGGGGGGGGGGGGGGGGGGGGGGGGGGGGGGGGGGGGGGGGGGGGGGGGGGGGGGGGGGGGGGGGGGGGGGGGGGGGGGGGGGGGGGGGGGGGGGGGGGGGGGGGGGGGGGGGGGGGGGGGGGGGGGGGGGGGGGGGGGGGGGGGGGGGGGGGGGGGGGGGGGGGGGGGGGGGGGGGGGGGGGGGGGGGGGGGGGGGGGGGGGGGGGGGGGGGGGGGGGGGGGGGGGGGGGGGGGGGGGGGGGGGGGGGGGGGGGGGGGGGGGGGGGGGGGGGGGGGGGGGGGGGGGGGGGGGGGGGGGGGGGGGGGGGGGGGGGGGGGGGGGGGGGGGGGGGGGGGGGGGGGGGGGGGGGGGGGGGGGGGGGGGGGGGGGGGGGGGGGGGGGGGGGGGGGGGGGGGGGGGGGGGGGGGGGGGGGGGGGGGGGGGGGGGGGGGGGGGGGGGGGGGGGGGGGGGGGGGGGGGGGGGGGGGGGGGGGGGGGGGGGGGGGGGGGGGGGGGGGGGGGGGGGGGGGGGGGGGGGGGGGGGGGGGGGGGGGGGGGGGGGGGGGGGGGGGGGGGGGGGGGGGGGGGGGGGGGGGGGGGGGGGGGGGGGGGGGGGGGGGGGGGGGGGGGGGGGGGGGGGGGGGGGGGGGGGGGGGGGGGGGGGGGGGGGGGGGGGGGGGGGGGGGGGGGGGGGGGGGGGGGGGGGGGGGGGGGGGGGGGGGGGGGGGGGGGGGGGGGGGGGGGGGGGGGGGGGGGGGGGGGGGGGGGGGGGGGGGGGGGGGGGGGGGGGGGGGGGGGGGGGGGGGGGGGGGGGGGGGGGGGGGGGGGGGGGGGGGGGGGGGGGGGGGGGGGGGGGGGGGGGGGGGGGGGGGGGGGGGGGGGGGGGGGGGGGGGGGGGGGGGGGGGGGGGGGGGGGGGGGGGGGGGGGGGGGGGGGGGGGGGGGGGGGGGGGGGGGGGGGGGGGGGGGGGGGGGGGGGGGGGGGGGGGGGGGGGGGGGGGGGGGGGGGGGGGGGGGGGGGGGGGGGGGGGGGGGGGGGGGGGGGGGGGGGGGGGGGGGGGGGGGGGGGGGGGGGGGGGGGGGGGGGGGGGGGGGGGGGGGGGGGGGGGGGGGGGGGGGGGGGGGGGGGGGGGGGGGGGGGGGGGGGGGGGGGGGGGGGGGGGGGGGGGGGGGGGGGGGGGGGGGGGGGGGGGGGGGGGGGGGGGGGGGGGGGGGGGGGGGGGGGGGGGGGGGGGGGGGGGGGGGGGGGGGGGGGGGGGGGGGGGGGGGGGGGGGGGGGGGGGGGGGGGGGGGGGGGGGGGGGGGGGGGGGGGGGGGGGGGGGGGGGGGGGGGGGGGGGGGGGGGGGGGGGGGGGGGGGGGGGGGGGGGGGGGGGGGGGGGGGGGGGGGGGGGGGGGGGGGGGGGGGGGGGGGGGGGGGGGGGGGGGGGGGGGGGGGGGGGGGGGGGGGGGGGGGGGGGGGGGGGGGGGGGGGGGGGGGGGGGGGGGGGGGGGGGGGGGGGGGGGGGGGGGGGGGGGGGGGGGGGGGGGGGGGGGGGGGGGGGGGGGGGGGGGGGGGGGGGGGGGGGGGGGGGGGGGGGGGGGGGGGGGGGGGGGGGGGGGGGGGGGGGGGGGGGGGGGGGGGGGGGGGGGGGGGGGGGGGGGGGGGGGGGGGGGGGGGGGGGGGGGGGGGGGGGGGGGGGGGGGGGGGGGGGGGGGGGGGGGGGGGGGGGGGGGGGGGGGGGGGGGGGGGGGGGGGGGGGGGGGGGGGGGGGGGGGGGGGGGGGGGGGGGGGGGGGGGGGGGGGGGGGGGGGGGGGGGGGGGGGGGGGGGGGGGGGGGGGGGGGGGGGGGGGGGGGGGGGGGGGGGGGGGGGGGGGGGGGGGGGGGGGGGGGGGGGGGGGGGGGGGGGGGGGGGGGGGGGGGGGGGGGGGGGGGGGGGGGGGGGGGGGGGGGGGGGGGGGGGGGGGGGGGGGGGGGGGGGGGGGGGGGGGGGGGGGGGGGGGGGGGGGGGGGGGGGGGGGGGGGGGGGGGGGGGGGGGGGGGGGGGGGGGGGGGGGGGGGGGGGGGGGGGGGGGGGGGGGGGGGGGGGGGGGGGGGGGGGGGGGGGGGGGGGGGGGGGGGGGGGGGGGGGGGGGGGGGGGGGGGGGGGGGGGGGGGGGGGGGGGGGGGGGGGGGGGGGGGGGGGGGGGGGGGGGGGGGGGGGGGGGGGGGGGGGGGGGGGGGGGGGGGGGGGGGGGGGGGGGGGGGGGGGGGGGGGGGGGGGGGGGGGGGGGGGGGGGGGGGGGGGGGGGGGGGGGGGGGGGGGGGGGGGGGGGGGGGGGGGGGGGGGGGGGGGGGGGGGGGGGGGGGGGGGGGGGGGGGGGGGGGGGGGGGGGGGGGGGGGGGGGGGGGGGGGGGGGGGGGGGGGGGGGGGGGGGGGGGGGGGGGGGGGGGGGGGGGGGGGGGGGGGGGGGGGGGGGGGGGGGGGGGGGGGGGGGGGGGGGGGGGGGGGGGGGGGGGGGGGGGGGGGGGGGGGGGGGGGGGGGGGGGGGGGGGGGGGGGGGGGGGGGGGGGGGGGGGGGGGGGGGGGGGGGGGGGGGGGGGGGGGGGGGGGGGGGGGGGGGGGGGGGGGGGGGGGGGGGGGGGGGGGGGGGGGGGGGGGGGGGGGGGGGGGGGGGGGGGGGGGGGGGGGGGGGGGGGGGGGGGGGGGGGGGGGGGGGGGGGGGGGGGGGGGGGGGGGGGGGGGGGGGGGGGGGGGGGGGGGGGGGGGGGGGGGGGGGGGGGGGGGGGGGGGGGGGGGGGGGGGGGGGGGGGGGGGGGGGGGGGGGGGGGGGGGGGGGGGGGGGGGGGGGGGGGGGGGGGGGGGGGGGGGGGGGGGGGGGGGGGGGGGGGGGGGGGGGGGGGGGGGGGGGGGGGGGGGGGGGGGGGGGGGGGGGGGGGGGGGGGGGGGGGGGGGGGGGGGGGGGGGGGGGGGGGGGGGGGGGGGGGGGGGGGGGGGGGGGGGGGGGGGGGGGGGGGGGGGGGGGGGGGGGGGGGGGGGGGGGGGGGGGGGGGGGGGGGGGGGGGGGGGGGGGGGGGGGGGGGGGGGGGGGGGGGGGGGGGGGGGGGGGGGGGGGGGGGGGGGGGGGGGGGGGGGGGGGGGGGGGGGGGGGGGGGGGGGGGGGGGGGGGGGGGGGGGGGGGGGGGGGGGGGGGGGGGGGGGGGGGGGGGGGGGGGGGGGGGGGGGGGGGGGGGGGGGGGGGGGGGGGGGGGGGGGGGGGGGGGGGGGGGGGGGGGGGGGGGGGGGGGGGGGGGGGGGGGGGGGGGGGGGGGGGGGGGGGGGGGGGGGGGGGGGGGGGGGGGGGGGGGGGGGGGGGGGGGGGGGGGGGGGGGGGGGGGGGGGGGGGGGGGGGGGGGGGGGGGGGGGGGGGGGGGGGGGGGGGGGGGGGGGGGGGGGGGGGGGGGGGGGGGGGGGGGGGGGGGGGGGGGGGGGGGGGGGGGGGGGGGGGGGGGGGGGGGGGGGGGGGGGGGGGGGGGGGGGGGGGGGGGGGGGGGGGGGGGGGGGGGGGGGGGGGGGGGGGGGGGGGGGGGGGGGGGGGGGGGGGGGGGGGGGGGGGGGGGGGGGGGGGGGGGGGGGGGGGGGGGGGGGGGGGGGGGGGGGGGGGGGGGGGGGGGGGGGGGGGGGGGGGGGGGGGGGGGGGGGGGGGGGGGGGGGGGGGGGGGGGGGGGGGGGGGGGGGGGGGGGGGGGGGGGGGGGGGGGGGGGGGGGGGGGGGGGGGGGGGGGGGGGGGGGGGGGGGGGGGGGGGGGGGGGGGGGGGGGGGGGGGGGGGGGGGGGGGGGGGGGGGGGGGGGGGGGGGGGGGGGGGGGGGGGGGGGGGGGGGGGGGGGGGGGGGGGGGGGGGGGGGGGGGGGGGGGGGGGGGGGGGGGGGGGGGGGGGGGGGGGGGGGGGGGGGGGGGGGGGGGGGGGGGGGGGGGGGGGGGGGGGGGGGGGGGGGGGGGGGGGGGGGGGGGGGGGGGGGGGGGGGGGGGGGGGGGGGGGGGGGGGGGGGGGGGGGGGGGGGGGGGGGGGGGGGGGGGGGGGGGGGGGGGGGGGGGGGGGGGGGGGGGGGGGGGGGGGGGGGGGGGGGGGGGGGGGGGGGGGGGGGGGGGGGGGGGGGGGGGGGGGGGGGGGGGGGGGGGGGGGGGGGGGGGGGGGGGGGGGGGGGGGGGGGGGGGGGGGGGGGGGGGGGGGGGGGGGGGGGGGGGGGGGGGGGGGGGGGGGGGGGGGGGGGGGGGGGGGGGGGGGGGGGGGGGGGGGGGGGGGGGGGGGGGGGGGGGGGGGGGGGGGGGGGGGGGGGGGGGGGGGGGGGGGGGGGGGGGGGGGGGGGGGGGGGGGGGGGGGGGGGGGGGGGGGGGGGGGGGGGGGGGGGGGGGGGGGGGGGGGGGGGGGGGGGGGGGGGGGGGGGGGGGGGGGGGGGGGGGGGGGGGGGGGGGGGGGGGGGGGGGGGGGGGGGGGGGGGGGGGGGGGGGGGGGGGGGGGGGGGGGGGGGGGGGGGGGGGGGGGGGGGGGGGGGGGGGGGGGGGGGGGGGGGGGGGGGGGGGGGGGGGGGGGGGGGGGGGGGGGGGGGGGGGGGGGGGGGGGGGGGGGGGGGGGGGGGGGGGGGGGGGGGGGGGGGGGGGGGGGGGGGGGGGGGGGGGGGGGGGGGGGGGGGGGGGGGGGGGGGGGGGGGGGGGGGGGGGGGGGGGGGGGGGGGGGGGGGGGGGGGGGGGGGGGGGGGGGGGGGGGGGGGGGGGGGGGGGGGGGGGGGGGGGGGGGGGGGGGGGGGGGGGGGGGGGGGGGGGGGGGGGGGGGGGGGGGGGGGGGGGGGGGGGGGGGGGGGGGGGGGGGGGGGGGGGGGGGGGGGGGGGGGGGGGGGGGGGGGGGGGGGGGGGGGGGGGGGGGGGGGGGGGGGGGGGGGGGGGGGGGGGGGGGGGGGGGGGGGGGGGGGGGGGGGGGGGGGGGGGGGGGGGGGGGGGGGGGGGGGGGGGGGGGGGGGGGGGGGGGGGGGGGGGGGGGGGGGGGGGGGGGGGGGGGGGGGGGGGGGGGGGGGGGGGGGGGGGGGGGGGGGGGGGGGGGGGGGGGGGGGGGGGGGGGGGGGGGGGGGGGGGGGGGGGGGGGGGGGGGGGGGGGGGGGGGGGGGGGGGGGGGGGGGGGGGGGGGGGGGGGGGGGGGGGGGGGGGGGGGGGGGGGGGGGGGGGGGGGGGGGGGGGGGGGGGGGGGGGGGGGGGGGGGGGGGGGGGGGGGGGGGGGGGGGGGGGGGGGGGGGGGGGGGGGGGGGGGGGGGGGGGGGGGGGGGGGGGGGGGGGGGGGGGGGGGGGGGGGGGGGGGGGGGGGGGGGGGGGGGGGGGGGGGGGGGGGGGGGGGGGGGGGGGGGGGGGGGGGGGGGGGGGGGGGGGGGGGGGGGGGGGGGGGGGGGGGGGGGGGGGGGGGGGGGGGGGGGGGGGGGGGGGGGGGGGGGGGGGGGGGGGGGGGGGGGGGGGGGGGGGGGGGGGGGGGGGGGGGGGGGGGGGGGGGGGGGGGGGGGGGGGGGGGGGGGGGGGGGGGGGGGGGGGGGGGGGGGGGGGGGGGGGGGGGGGGGGGGGGGGGGGGGGGGGGGGGGGGGGGGGGGGGGGGGGGGGGGGGGGGGGGGGGGGGGGGGGGGGGGGGGGGGGGGGGGGGGGGGGGGGGGGGGGGGGGGGGGGGGGGGGGGGGGGGGGGGGGGGGGGGGGGGGGGGGGGGGGGGGGGGGGGGGGGGGGGGGGGGGGGGGGGGGGGGGGGGGGGGGGGGGGGGGGGGGGGGGGGGGGGGGGGGGGGGGGGGGGGGGGGGGGGGGGGGGGGGGGGGGGGGGGGGGGGGGGGGGGGGGGGGGGGGGGGGGGGGGGGGGGGGGGGGGGGGGGGGGGGGGGGGGGGGGGGGGGGGGGGGGGGGGGGGGGGGGGGGGGGGGGGGGGGGGGGGGGGGGGGGGGGGGGGGGGGGGGGGGGGGGGGGGGGGGGGGGGGGGGGGGGGGGGGGGGGGGGGGGGGGGGGGGGGGGGGGGGGGGGGGGGGGGGGGGGGGGGGGGGGGGGGGGGGGGGGGGGGGGGGGGGGGGGGGGGGGGGGGGGGGGGGGGGGGGGGGGGGGGGGGGGGGGGGGGGGGGGGGGGGGGGGGGGGGGGGGGGGGGGGGGGGGGGGGGGGGGGGGGGGGGGGGGGGGGGGGGGGGGGGGGGGGGGGGGGGGGGGGGGGGGGGGGGGGGGGGGGGGGGGGGGGGGGGGGGGGGGGGGGGGGGGGGGGGGGGGGGGGGGGGGGGGGGGGGGGGGGGGGGGGGGGGGGGGGGGGGGGGGGGGGGGGGGGGGGGGGGGGGGGGGGGGGGGGGGGGGGGGGGGGGGGGGGGGGGGGGGGGGGGGGGGGGGGGGGGGGGGGGGGGGGGGGGGGGGGGGGGGGGGGGGGGGGGGGGGGGGGGGGGGGGGGGGGGGGGGGGGGGGGGGGGGGGGGGGGGGGGGGGGGGGGGGGGGGGGGGGGGGGGGGGGGGGGGGGGGGGGGGGGGGGGGGGGGGGGGGGGGGGGGGGGGGGGGGGGGGGGGGGGGGGGGGGGGGGGGGGGGGGGGGGGGGGGGGGGGGGGGGGGGGGGGGGGGGGGGGGGGGGGGGGGGGGGGGGGGGGGGGGGGGGGGGGGGGGGGGGGGGGGGGGGGGGGGGGGGGGGGGGGGGGGGGGGGGGGGGGGGGGGGGGGGGGGGGGGGGGGGGGGGGGGGGGGGGGGGGGGGGGGGGGGGGGGGGGGGGGGGGGGGGGGGGGGGGGGGGGGGGGGGGGGGGGGGGGGGGGGGGGGGGGGGGGGGGGGGGGGGGGGGGGGGGGGGGGGGGGGGGGGGGGGGGGGGGGGGGGGGGGGGGGGGGGGGGGGGGGGGGGGGGGGGGGGGGGGGGGGGGGGGGGGGGGGGGGGGGGGGGGGGGGGGGGGGGGGGGGGGGGGGGGGGGGGGGGGGGGGGGGGGGGGGGGGGGGGGGGGGGGGGGGGGGGGGGGGGGGGGGGGGGGGGGGGGGGGGGGGGGGGGGGGGGGGGGGGGGGGGGGGGGGGGGGGGGGGGGGGGGGGGGGGGGGGGGGGGGGGGGGGGGGGGGGGGGGGGGGGGGGGGGGGGGGGGGGGGGGGGGGGGGGGGGGGGGGGGGGGGGGGGGGGGGGGGGGGGGGGGGGGGGGGGGGGGGGGGGGGGGGGGGGGGGGGGGGGGGGGGGGGGGGGGGGGGGGGGGGGGGGGGGGGGGGGGGGGGGGGGGGGGGGGGGGGGGGGGGGGGGGGGGGGGGGGGGGGGGGGGGGGGGGGGGGGGGGGGGGGGGGGGGGGGGGGGGGGGGGGGGGGGGGGGGGGGGGGGGGGGGGGGGGGGGGGGGGGGGGGGGGGGGGGGGGGGGGGGGGGGGGGGGGGGGGGGGGGGGGGGGGGGGGGGGGGGGGGGGGGGGGGGGGGGGGGGGGGGGGGGGGGGGGGGGGGGGGGGGGGGGGGGGGGGGGGGGGGGGGGGGGGGGGGGGGGGGGGGGGGGGGGGGGGGGGGGGGGGGGGGGGGGGGGGGGGGGGGGGGGGGGGGGGGGGGGGGGGGGGGGGGGGGGGGGGGGGGGGGGGGGGGGGGGGGGGGGGGGGGGGGGGGGGGGGGGGGGGGGGGGGGGGGGGGGGGGGGGGGGGGGGGGGGGGGGGGGGGGGGGGGGGGGGGGGGGGGGGGGGGGGGGGGGGGGGGGGGGGGGGGGGGGGGGGGGGGGGGGGGGGGGGGGGGGGGGGGGGGGGGGGGGGGGGGGGGGGGGGGGGGGGGGGGGGGGGGGGGGGGGGGGGGGGGGGGGGGGGGGGGGGGGGGGGGGGGGGGGGGGGGGGGGGGGGGGGGGGGGGGGGGGGGGGGGGGGGGGGGGGGGGGGGGGGGGGGGGGGGGGGGGGGGGGGGGGGGGGGGGGGGGGGGGGGGGGGGGGGGGGGGGGGGGGGGGGGGGGGGGGGGGGGGGGGGGGGGGGGGGGGGGGGGGGGGGGGGGGGGGGGGGGGGGGGGGGGGGGGGGGGGGGGGGGGGGGGGGGGGGGGGGGGGGGGGGGGGGGGGGGGGGGGGGGGGGGGGGGGGGGGGGGGGGGGGGGGGGGGGGGGGGGGGGGGGGGGGGGGGGGGGGGGGGGGGGGGGGGGGGGGGGGGGGGGGGGGGGGGGGGGGGGGGGGGGGGGGGGGGGGGGGGGGGGGGGGGGGGGGGGGGGGGGGGGGGGGGGGGGGGGGGGGGGGGGGGGGGGGGGGGGGGGGGGGGGGGGGGGGGGGGGGGGGGGGGGGGGGGGGGGGGGGGGGGGGGGGGGGGGGGGGGGGGGGGGGGGGGGGGGGGGGGGGGGGGGGGGGGGGGGGGGGGGGGGGGGGGGGGGGGGGGGGGGGGGGGGGGGGGGGGGGGGGGGGGGGGGGGGGGGGGGGGGGGGGGGGGGGGGGGGGGGGGGGGGGGGGGGGGGGGGGGGGGGGGGGGGGGGGGGGGGGGGGGGGGGGGGGGGGGGGGGGGGGGGGGGGGGGGGGGGGGGGGGGGGGGGGGGGGGGGGGGGGGGGGGGGGGGGGGGGGGGGGGGGGGGGGGGGGGGGGGGGGGGGGGGGGGGGGGGGGGGGGGGGGGGGGGGGGGGGGGGGGGGGGGGGGGGGGGGGGGGGGGGGGGGGGGGGGGGGGGGGGGGGGGGGGGGGGGGGGGGGGGGGGGGGGGGGGGGGGGGGGGGGGGGGGGGGGGGGGGGGGGGGGGGGGGGGGGGGGGGGGGGGGGGGGGGGGGGGGGGGGGGGGGGGGGGGGGGGGGGGGGGGGGGGGGGGGGGGGGGGGGGGGGGGGGGGGGGGGGGGGGGGGGGGGGGGGGGGGGGGGGGGGGGGGGGGGGGGGGGGGGGGGGGGGGGGGGGGGGGGGGGGGGGGGGGGGGGGGGGGGGGGGGGGGGGGGGGGGGGGGGGGGGGGGGGGGGGGGGGGGGGGGGGGGGGGGGGGGGGGGGGGGGGGGGGGGGGGGGGGGGGGGGGGGGGGGGGGGGGGGGGGGGGGGGGGGGGGGGGGGGGGGGGGGGGGGGGGGGGGGGGGGGGGGGGGGGGGGGGGGGGGGGGGGGGGGGGGGGGGGGGGGGGGGGGGGGGGGGGGGGGGGGGGGGGGGGGGGGGGGGGGGGGGGGGGGGGGGGGGGGGGGGGGGGGGGGGGGGGGGGGGGGGGGGGGGGGGGGGGGGGGGGGGGGGGGGGGGGGGGGGGGGGGGGGGGGGGGGGGGGGGGGGGGGGGGGGGGGGGGGGGGGGGGGGGGGGGGGGGGGGGGGGGGGGGGGGGGGGGGGGGGGGGGGGGGGGGGGGGGGGGGGGGGGGGGGGGGGGGGGGGGGGGGGGGGGGGGGGGGGGGGGGGGGGGGGGGGGGGGGGGGGGGGGGGGGGGGGGGGGGGGGGGGGGGGGGGGGGGGGGGGGGGGGGGGGGGGGGGGGGGGGGGGGGGGGGGGGGGGGGGGGGGGGGGGGGGGGGGGGGGGGGGGGGGGGGGGGGGGGGGGGGGGGGGGGGGGGGGGGGGGGGGGGGGGGGGGGGGGGGGGGGGGGGGGGGGGGGGGGGGGGGGGGGGGGGGGGGGGGGGGGGGGGGGGGGGGGGGGGGGGGGGGGGGGGGGGGGGGGGGGGGGGGGGGGGGGGGGGGGGGGGGGGGGGGGGGGGGGGGGGGGGGGGGGGGGGGGGGGGGGGGGGGGGGGGGGGGGGGGGGGGGGGGGGGGGGGGGGGGGGGGGGGGGGGGGGGGGGGGGGGGGGGGGGGGGGGGGGGGGGGGGGGGGGGGGGGGGGGGGGGGGGGGGGGGGGGGGGGGGGGGGGGGGGGGGGGGGGGGGGGGGGGGGGGGGGGGGGGGGGGGGGGGGGGGGGGGGGGGGGGGGGGGGGGGGGGGGGGGGGGGGGGGGGGGGGGGGGGGGGGGGGGGGGGGGGGGGGGGGGGGGGGGGGGGGGGGGGGGGGGGGGGGGGGGGGGGGGGGGGGGGGGGGGGGGGGGGGGGGGGGGGGGGGGGGGGGGGGGGGGGGGGGGGGGGGGGGGGGGGGGGGGGGGGGGGGGGGGGGGGGGGGGGGGGGGGGGGGGGGGGGGGGGGGGGGGGGGGGGGGGGGGGGGGGGGGGGGGGGGGGGGGGGGGGGGGGGGGGGGGGGGGGGGGGGGGGGGGGGGGGGGGGGGGGGGGGGGGGGGGGGGGGGGGGGGGGGGGGGGGGGGGGGGGGGGGGGGGGGGGGGGGGGGGGGGGGGGGGGGGGGGGGGGGGGGGGGGGGGGGGGGGGGGGGGGGGGGGGGGGGGGGGGGGGGGGGGGGGGGGGGGGGGGGGGGGGGGGGGGGGGGGGGGGGGGGGGGGGGGGGGGGGGGGGGGGGGGGGGGGGGGGGGGGGGGGGGGGGGGGGGGGGGGGGGGGGGGGGGGGGGGGGGGGGGGGGGGGGGGGGGGGGGGGGGGGGGGGGGGGGGGGGGGGGGGGGGGGGGGGGGGGGGGGGGGGGGGGGGGGGGGGGGGGGGGGGGGGGGGGGGGGGGGGGGGGGGGGGGGGGGGGGGGGGGGGGGGGGGGGGGGGGGGGGGGGGGGGGGGGGGGGGGGGGGGGGGGGGGGGGGGGGGGGGGGGGGGGGGGGGGGGGGGGGGGGGGGGGGGGGGGGGGGGGGGGGGGGGGGGGGGGGGGGGGGGGGGGGGGGGGGGGGGGGGGGGGGGGGGGGGGGGGGGGGGGGGGGGGGGGGGGGGGGGGGGGGGGGGGGGGGGGGGGGGGGGGGGGGGGGGGGGGGGGGGGGGGGGGGGGGGGGGGGGGGGGGGGGGGGGGGGGGGGGGGGGGGGGGGGGGGGGGGGGGGGGGGGGGGGGGGGGGGGGGGGGGGGGGGGGGGGGGGGGGGGGGGGGGGGGGGGGGGGGGGGGGGGGGGGGGGGGGGGGGGGGGGGGGGGGGGGGGGGGGGGGGGGGGGGGGGGGGGGGGGGGGGGGGGGGGGGGGGGGGGGGGGGGGGGGGGGGGGGGGGGGGGGGGGGGGGGGGGGGGGGGGGGGGGGGGGGGGGGGGGGGGGGGGGGGGGGGGGGGGGGGGGGGGGGGGGGGGGGGGGGGGGGGGGGGGGGGGGGGGGGGGGGGGGGGGGGGGGGGGGGGGGGGGGGGGGGGGGGGGGGGGGGGGGGGGGGGGGGGGGGGGGGGGGGGGGGGGGGGGGGGGGGGGGGGGGGGGGGGGGGGGGGGGGGGGGGGGGGGGGGGGGGGGGGGGGGGGGGGGGGGGGGGGGGGGGGGGGGGGGGGGGGGGGGGGGGGGGGGGGGGGGGGGGGGGGGGGGGGGGGGGGGGGGGGGGGGGGGGGGGGGGGGGGGGGGGGGGGGGGGGGGGGGGGGGGGGGGGGGGGGGGGGGGGGGGGGGGGGGGGGGGGGGGGGGGGGGGGGGGGGGGGGGGGGGGGGGGGGGGGGGGGGGGGGGGGGGGGGGGGGGGGGGGGGGGGGGGGGGGGGGGGGGGGGGGGGGGGGGGGGGGGGGGGGGGGGGGGGGGGGGGGGGGGGGGGGGGGGGGGGGGGGGGGGGGGGGGGGGGGGGGGGGGGGGGGGGGGGGGGGGGGGGGGGGGGGGGGGGGGGGGGGGGGGGGGGGGGGGGGGGGGGGGGGGGGGGGGGGGGGGGGGGGGGGGGGGGGGGGGGGGGGGGGGGGGGGGGGGGGGGGGGGGGGGGGGGGGGGGGGGGGGGGGGGGGGGGGGGGGGGGGGGGGGGGGGGGGGGGGGGGGGGGGGGGGGGGGGGGGGGGGGGGGGGGGGGGGGGGGGGGGGGGGGGGGGGGGGGGGGGGGGGGGGGGGGGGGGGGGGGGGGGGGGGGGGGGGGGGGGGGGGGGGGGGGGGGGGGGGGGGGGGGGGGGGGGGGGGGGGGGGGGGGGGGGGGGGGGGGGGGGGGGGGGGGGGGGGGGGGGGGGGGGGGGGGGGGGGGGGGGGGGGGGGGGGGGGGGGGGGGGGGGGGGGGGGGGGGGGGGGGGGGGGGGGGGGGGGGGGGGGGGGGGGGGGGGGGGGGGGGGGGGGGGGGGGGGGGGGGGGGGGGGGGGGGGGGGGGGGGGGGGGGGGGGGGGGGGGGGGGGGGGGGGGGGGGGGGGGGGGGGGGGGGGGGGGGGGGGGGGGGGGGGGGGGGGGGGGGGGGGGGGGGGGGGGGGGGGGGGGGGGGGGGGGGGGGGGGGGGGGGGGGGGGGGGGGGGGGGGGGGGGGGGGGGGGGGGGGGGGGGGGGGGGGGGGGGGGGGGGGGGGGGGGGGGGGGGGGGGGGGGGGGGGGGGGGGGGGGGGGGGGGGGGGGGGGGGGGGGGGGGGGGGGGGGGGGGGGGGGGGGGGGGGGGGGGGGGGGGGGGGGGGGGGGGGGGGGGGGGGGGGGGGGGGGGGGGGGGGGGGGGGGGGGGGGGGGGGGGGGGGGGGGGGGGGGGGGGGGGGGGGGGGGGGGGGGGGGGGGGGGGGGGGGGGGGGGGGGGGGGGGGGGGGGGGGGGGGGGGGGGGGGGGGGGGGGGGGGGGGGGGGGGGGGGGGGGGGGGGGGGGGGGGGGGGGGGGGGGGGGGGGGGGGGGGGGGGGGGGGGGGGGGGGGGGGGGGGGGGGGGGGGGGGGGGGGGGGGGGGGGGGGGGGGGGGGGGGGGGGGGGGGGGGGGGGGGGGGGGGGGGGGGGGGGGGGGGGGGGGGGGGGGGGGGGGGGGGGGGGGGGGGGGGGGGGGGGGGGGGGGGGGGGGGGGGGGGGGGGGGGGGGGGGGGGGGGGGGGGGGGGGGGGGGGGGGGGGGGGGGGGGGGGGGGGGGGGGGGGGGGGGGGGGGGGGGGGGGGGGGGGGGGGGGGGGGGGGGGGGGGGGGGGGGGGGGGGGGGGGGGGGGGGGGGGGGGGGGGGGGGGGGGGGGGGGGGGGGGGGGGGGGGGGGGGGGGGGGGGGGGGGGGGGGGGGGGGGGGGGGGGGGGGGGGGGGGGGGGGGGGGGGGGGGGGGGGGGGGGGGGGGGGGGGGGGGGGGGGGGGGGGGGGGGGGGGGGGGGGGGGGGGGGGGGGGGGGGGGGGGGGGGGGGGGGGGGGGGGGGGGGGGGGGGGGGGGGGGGGGGGGGGGGGGGGGGGGGGGGGGGGGGGGGGGGGGGGGGGGGGGGGGGGGGGGGGGGGGGGGGGGGGGGGGGGGGGGGGGGGGGGGGGGGGGGGGGGGGGGGGGGGGGGGGGGGGGGGGGGGGGGGGGGGGGGGGGGGGGGGGGGGGGGGGGGGGGGGGGGGGGGGGGGGGGGGGGGGGGGGGGGGGGGGGGGGGGGGGGGGGGGGGGGGGGGGGGGGGGGGGGGGGGGGGGGGGGGGGGGGGGGGGGGGGGGGGGGGGGGGGGGGGGGGGGGGGGGGGGGGGGGGGGGGGGGGGGGGGGGGGGGGGGGGGGGGGGGGGGGGGGGGGGGGGGGGGGGGGGGGGGGGGGGGGGGGGGGGGGGGGGGGGGGGGGGGGGGGGGGGGGGGGGGGGGGGGGGGGGGGGGGGGGGGGGGGGGGGGGGGGGGGGGGGGGGGGGGGGGGGGGGGGGGGGGGGGGGGGGGGGGGGGGGGGGGGGGGGGGGGGGGGGGGGGGGGGGGGGGGGGGGGGGGGGGGGGGGGGGGGGGGGGGGGGGGGGGGGGGGGGGGGGGGGGGGGGGGGGGGGGGGGGGGGGGGGGGGGGGGGGGGGGGGGGGGGGGGGGGGGGGGGGGGGGGGGGGGGGGGGGGGGGGGGGGGGGGGGGGGGGGGGGGGGGGGGGGGGGGGGGGGGGGGGGGGGGGGGGGGGGGGGGGGGGGGGGGGGGGGGGGGGGGGGGGGGGGGGGGGGGGGGGGGGGGGGGGGGGGGGGGGGGGGGGGGGGGGGGGGGGGGGGGGGGGGGGGGGGGGGGGGGGGGGGGGGGGGGGGGGGGGGGGGGGGGGGGGGGGGGGGGGGGGGGGGGGGGGGGGGGGGGGGGGGGGGGGGGGGGGGGGGGGGGGGGGGGGGGGGGGGGGGGGGGGGGGGGGGGGGGGGGGGGGGGGGGGGGGGGGGGGGGGGGGGGGGGGGGGGGGGGGGGGGGGGGGGGGGGGGGGGGGGGGGGGGGGGGGGGGGGGGGGGGGGGGGGGGGGGGGGGGGGGGGGGGGGGGGGGGGGGGGGGGGGGGGGGGGGGGGGGGGGGGGGGGGGGGGGGGGGGGGGGGGGGGGGGGGGGGGGGGGGGGGGGGGGGGGGGGGGGGGGGGGGGGGGGGGGGGGGGGGGGGGGGGGGGGGGGGGGGGGGGGGGGGGGGGGGGGGGGGGGGGGGGGGGGGGGGGGGGGGGGGGGGGGGGGGGGGGGGGGGGGGGGGGGGGGGGGGGGGGGGGGGGGGGGGGGGGGGGGGGGGGGGGGGGGGGGGGGGGGGGGGGGGGGGGGGGGGGGGGGGGGGGGGGGGGGGGGGGGGGGGGGGGGGGGGGGGGGGGGGGGGGGGGGGGGGGGGGGGGGGGGGGGGGGGGGGGGGGGGGGGGGGGGGGGGGGGGGGGGGGGGGGGGGGGGGGGGGGGGGGGGGGGGGGGGGGGGGGGGGGGGGGGGGGGGGGGGGGGGGGGGGGGGGGGGGGGGGGGGGGGGGGGGGGGGGGGGGGGGGGGGGGGGGGGGGGGGGGGGGGGGGGGGGGGGGGGGGGGGGGGGGGGGGGGGGGGGGGGGGGGGGGGGGGGGGGGGGGGGGGGGGGGGGGGGGGGGGGGGGGGGGGGGGGGGGGGGGGGGGGGGGGGGGGGGGGGGGGGGGGGGGGGGGGGGGGGGGGGGGGGGGGGGGGGGGGGGGGGGGGGGGGGGGGGGGGGGGGGGGGGGGGGGGGGGGGGGGGGGGGGGGGGGGGGGGGGGGGGGGGGGGGGGGGGGGGGGGGGGGGGGGGGGGGGGGGGGGGGGGGGGGGGGGGGGGGGGGGGGGGGGGGGGGGGGGGGGGGGGGGGGGGGGGGGGGGGGGGGGGGGGGGGGGGGGGGGGGGGGGGGGGGGGGGGGGGGGGGGGGGGGGGGGGGGGGGGGGGGGGGGGGGGGGGGGGGGGGGGGGGGGGGGGGGGGGGGGGGGGGGGGGGGGGGGGGGGGGGGGGGGGGGGGGGGGGGGGGGGGGGGGGGGGGGGGGGGGGGGGGGGGGGGGGGGGGGGGGGGGGGGGGGGGGGGGGGGGGGGGGGGGGGGGGGGGGGGGGGGGGGGGGGGGGGGGGGGGGGGGGGGGGGGGGGGGGGGGGGGGGGGGGGGGGGGGGGGGGGGGGGGGGGGGGGGGGGGGGGGGGGGGGGGGGGGGGGGGGGGGGGGGGGGGGGGGGGGGGGGGGGGGGGGGGGGGGGGGGGGGGGGGGGGGGGGGGGGGGGGGGGGGGGGGGGGGGGGGGGGGGGGGGGGGGGGGGGGGGGGGGGGGGGGGGGGGGGGGGGGGGGGGGGGGGGGGGGGGGGGGGGGGGGGGGGGGGGGGGGGGGGGGGGGGGGGGGGGGGGGGGGGGGGGGGGGGGGGGGGGGGGGGGGGGGGGGGGGGGGGGGGGGGGGGGGGGGGGGGGGGGGGGGGGGGGGGGGGGGGGGGGGGGGGGGGGGGGGGGGGGGGGGGGGGGGGGGGGGGGGGGGGGGGGGGGGGGGGGGGGGGGGGGGGGGGGGGGGGGGGGGGGGGGGGGGGGGGGGGGGGGGGGGGGGGGGGGGGGGGGGGGGGGGGGGGGGGGGGGGGGGGGGGGGGGGGGGGGGGGGGGGGGGGGGGGGGGGGGGGGGGGGGGGGGGGGGGGGGGGGGGGGGGGGGGGGGGGGGGGGGGGGGGGGGGGGGGGGGGGGGGGGGGGGGGGGGGGGGGGGGGGGGGGGGGGGGGGGGGGGGGGGGGGGGGGGGGGGGGGGGGGGGGGGGGGGGGGGGGGGGGGGGGGGGGGGGGGGGGGGGGGGGGGGGGGGGGGGGGGGGGGGGGGGGGGGGGGGGGGGGGGGGGGGGGGGGGGGGGGGGGGGGGGGGGGGGGGGGGGGGGGGGGGGGGGGGGGGGGGGGGGGGGGGGGGGGGGGGGGGGGGGGGGGGGGGGGGGGGGGGGGGGGGGGGGGGGGGGGGGGGGGGGGGGGGGGGGGGGGGGGGGGGGGGGGGGGGGGGGGGGGGGGGGGGGGGGGGGGGGGGGGGGGGGGGGGGGGGGGGGGGGGGGGGGGGGGGGGGGGGGGGGGGGGGGGGGGGGGGGGGGGGGGGGGGGGGGGGGGGGGGGGGGGGGGGGGGGGGGGGGGGGGGGGGGGGGGGGGGGGGGGGGGGGGGGGGGGGGGGGGGGGGGGGGGGGGGGGGGGGGGGGGGGGGGGGGGGGGGGGGGGGGGGGGGGGGGGGGGGGGGGGGGGGGGGGGGGGGGGGGGGGGGGGGGGGGGGGGGGGGGGGGGGGGGGGGGGGGGGGGGGGGGGGGGGGGGGGGGGGGGGGGGGGGGGGGGGGGGGGGGGGGGGGGGGGGGGGGGGGGGGGGGGGGGGGGGGGGGGGGGGGGGGGGGGGGGGGGGGGGGGGGGGGGGGGGGGGGGGGGGGGGGGGGGGGGGGGGGGGGGGGGGGGGGGGGGGGGGGGGGGGGGGGGGGGGGGGGGGGGGGGGGGGGGGGGGGGGGGGGGGGGGGGGGGGGGGGGGGGGGGGGGGGGGGGGGGGGGGGGGGGGGGGGGGGGGGGGGGGGGGGGGGGGGGGGGGGGGGGGGGGGGGGGGGGGGGGGGGGGGGGGGGGGGGGGGGGGGGGGGGGGGGGGGGGGGGGGGGGGGGGGGGGGGGGGGGGGGGGGGGGGGGGGGGGGGGGGGGGGGGGGGGGGGGGGGGGGGGGGGGGGGGGGGGGGGGGGGGGGGGGGGGGGGGGGGGGGGGGGGGGGGGGGGGGGGGGGGGGGGGGGGGGGGGGGGGGGGGGGGGGGGGGGGGGGGGGGGGGGGGGGGGGGGGGGGGGGGGGGGGGGGGGGGGGGGGGGGGGGGGGGGGGGGGGGGGGGGGGGGGGGGGGGGGGGGGGGGGGGGGGGGGGGGGGGGGGGGGGGGGGGGGGGGGGGGGGGGGGGGGGGGGGGGGGGGGGGGGGGGGGGGGGGGGGGGGGGGGGGGGGGGGGGGGGGGGGGGGGGGGGGGGGGGGGGGGGGGGGGGGGGGGGGGGGGGGGGGGGGGGGGGGGGGGGGGGGGGGGGGGGGGGGGGGGGGGGGGGGGGGGGGGGGGGGGGGGGGGGGGGGGGGGGGGGGGGGGGGGGGGGGGGGGGGGGGGGGGGGGGGGGGGGGGGGGGGGGGGGGGGGGGGGGGGGGGGGGGGGGGGGGGGGGGGGGGGGGGGGGGGGGGGGGGGGGGGGGGGGGGGGGGGGGGGGGGGGGGGGGGGGGGGGGGGGGGGGGGGGGGGGGGGGGGGGGGGGGGGGGGGGGGGGGGGGGGGGGGGGGGGGGGGGGGGGGGGGGGGGGGGGGGGGGGGGGGGGGGGGGGGGGGGGGGGGGGGGGGGGGGGGGGGGGGGGGGGGGGGGGGGGGGGGGGGGGGGGGGGGGGGGGGGGGGGGGGGGGGGGGGGGGGGGGGGGGGGGGGGGGGGGGGGGGGGGGGGGGGGGGGGGGGGGGGGGGGGGGGGGGGGGGGGGGGGGGGGGGGGGGGGGGGGGGGGGGGGGGGGGGGGGGGGGGGGGGGGGGGGGGGGGGGGGGGGGGGGGGGGGGGGGGGGGGGGGGGGGGGGGGGGGGGGGGGGGGGGGGGGGGGGGGGGGGGGGGGGGGGGGGGGGGGGGGGGGGGGGGGGGGGGGGGGGGGGGGGGGGGGGGGGGGGGGGGGGGGGGGGGGGGGGGGGGGGGGGGGGGGGGGGGGGGGGGGGGGGGGGGGGGGGGGGGGGGGGGGGGGGGGGGGGGGGGGGGGGGGGGGGGGGGGGGGGGGGGGGGGGGGGGGGGGGGGGGGGGGGGGGGGGGGGGGGGGGGGGGGGGGGGGGGGGGGGGGGGGGGGGGGGGGGGGGGGGGGGGGGGGGGGGGGGGGGGGGGGGGGGGGGGGGGGGGGGGGGGGGGGGGGGGGGGGGGGGGGGGGGGGGGGGGGGGGGGGGGGGGGGGGGGGGGGGGGGGGGGGGGGGGGGGGGGGGGGGGGGGGGGGGGGGGGGGGGGGGGGGGGGGGGGGGGGGGGGGGGGGGGGGGGGGGGGGGGGGGGGGGGGGGGGGGGGGGGGGGGGGGGGGGGGGGGGGGGGGGGGGGGGGGGGGGGGGGGGGGGGGGGGGGGGGGGGGGGGGGGGGGGGGGGGGGGGGGGGGGGGGGGGGGGGGGGGGGGGGGGGGGGGGGGGGGGGGGGGGGGGGGGGGGGGGGGGGGGGGGGGGGGGGGGGGGGGGGGGGGGGGGGGGGGGGGGGGGGGGGGGGGGGGGGGGGGGGGGGGGGGGGGGGGGGGGGGGGGGGGGGGGGGGGGGGGGGGGGGGGGGGGGGGGGGGGGGGGGGGGGGGGGGGGGGGGGGGGGGGGGGGGGGGGGGGGGGGGGGGGGGGGGGGGGGGGGGGGGGGGGGGGGGGGGGGGGGGGGGGGGGGGGGGGGGGGGGGGGGGGGGGGGGGGGGGGGGGGGGGGGGGGGGGGGGGGGGGGGGGGGGGGGGGGGGGGGGGGGGGGGGGGGGGGGGGGGGGGGGGGGGGGGGGGGGGGGGGGGGGGGGGGGGGGGGGGGGGGGGGGGGGGGGGGGGGGGGGGGGGGGGGGGGGGGGGGGGGGGGGGGGGGGGGGGGGGGGGGGGGGGGGGGGGGGGGGGGGGGGGGGGGGGGGGGGGGGGGGGGGGGGGGGGGGGGGGGGGGGGGGGGGGGGGGGGGGGGGGGGGGGGGGGGGGGGGGGGGGGGGGGGGGGGGGGGGGGGGGGGGGGGGGGGGGGGGGGGGGGGGGGGGGGGGGGGGGGGGGGGGGGGGGGGGGGGGGGGGGGGGGGGGGGGGGGGGGGGGGGGGGGGGGGGGGGGGGGGGGGGGGGGGGGGGGGGGGGGGGGGGGGGGGGGGGGGGGGGGGGGGGGGGGGGGGGGGGGGGGGGGGGGGGGGGGGGGGGGGGGGGGGGGGGGGGGGGGGGGGGGGGGGGGGGGGGGGGGGGGGGGGGGGGGGGGGGGGGGGGGGGGGGGGGGGGGGGGGGGGGGGGGGGGGGGGGGGGGGGGGGGGGGGGGGGGGGGGGGGGGGGGGGGGGGGGGGGGGGGGGGGGGGGGGGGGGGGGGGGGGGGGGGGGGGGGGGGGGGGGGGGGGGGGGGGGGGGGGGGGGGGGGGGGGGGGGGGGGGGGGGGGGGGGGGGGGGGGGGGGGGGGGGGGGGGGGGGGGGGGGGGGGGGGGGGGGGGGGGGGGGGGGGGGGGGGGGGGGGGGGGGGGGGGGGGGGGGGGGGGGGGGGGGGGGGGGGGGGGGGGGGGGGGGGGGGGGGGGGGGGGGGGGGGGGGGGGGGGGGGGGGGGGGGGGGGGGGGGGGGGGGGGGGGGGGGGGGGGGGGGGGGGGGGGGGGGGGGGGGGGGGGGGGGGGGGGGGGGGGGGGGGGGGGGGGGGGGGGGGGGGGGGGGGGGGGGGGGGGGGGGGGGGGGGGGGGGGGGGGGGGGGGGGGGGGGGGGGGGGGGGGGGGGGGGGGGGGGGGGGGGGGGGGGGGGGGGGGGGGGGGGGGGGGGGGGGGGGGGGGGGGGGGGGGGGGGGGGGGGGGGGGGGGGGGGGGGGGGGGGGGGGGGGGGGGGGGGGGGGGGGGGGGGGGGGGGGGGGGGGGGGGGGGGGGGGGGGGGGGGGGGGGGGGGGGGGGGGGGGGGGGGGGGGGGGGGGGGGGGGGGGGGGGGGGGGGGGGGGGGGGGGGGGGGGGGGGGGGGGGGGGGGGGGGGGGGGGGGGGGGGGGGGGGGGGGGGGGGGGGGGGGGGGGGGGGGGGGGGGGGGGGGGGGGGGGGGGGGGGGGGGGGGGGGGGGGGGGGGGGGGGGGGGGGGGGGGGGGGGGGGGGGGGGGGGGGGGGGGGGGGGGGGGGGGGGGGGGGGGGGGGGGGGGGGGGGGGGGGGGGGGGGGGGGGGGGGGGGGGGGGGGGGGGGGGGGGGGGGGGGGGGGGGGGGGGGGGGGGGGGGGGGGGGGGGGGGGGGGGGGGGGGGGGGGGGGGGGGGGGGGGGGGGGGGGGGGGGGGGGGGGGGGGGGGGGGGGGGGGGGGGGGGGGGGGGGGGGGGGGGGGGGGGGGGGGGGGGGGGGGGGGGGGGGGGGGGGGGGGGGGGGGGGGGGGGGGGGGGGGGGGGGGGGGGGGGGGGGGGGGGGGGGGGGGGGGGGGGGGGGGGGGGGGGGGGGGGGGGGGGGGGGGGGGGGGGGGGGGGGGGGGGGGGGGGGGGGGGGGGGGGGGGGGGGGGGGGGGGGGGGGGGGGGGGGGGGGGGGGGGGGGGGGGGGGGGGGGGGGGGGGGGGGGGGGGGGGGGGGGGGGGGGGGGGGGGGGGGGGGGGGGGGGGGGGGGGGGGGGGGGGGGGGGGGGGGGGGGGGGGGGGGGGGGGGGGGGGGGGGGGGGGGGGGGGGGGGGGGGGGGGGGGGGGGGGGGGGGGGGGGGGGGGGGGGGGGGGGGGGGGGGGGGGGGGGGGGGGGGGGGGGGGGGGGGGGGGGGGGGGGGGGGGGGGGGGGGGGGGGGGGGGGGGGGGGGGGGGGGGGGGGGGGGGGGGGGGGGGGGGGGGGGGGGGGGGGGGGGGGGGGGGGGGGGGGGGGGGGGGGGGGGGGGGGGGGGGGGGGGGGGGGGGGGGGGGGGGGGGGGGGGGGGGGGGGGGGGGGGGGGGGGGGGGGGGGGGGGGGGGGGGGGGGGGGGGGGGGGGGGGGGGGGGGGGGGGGGGGGGGGGGGGGGGGGGGGGGGGGGGGGGGGGGGGGGGGGGGGGGGGGGGGGGGGGGGGGGGGGGGGGGGGGGGGGGGGGGGGGGGGGGGGGGGGGGGGGGGGGGGGGGGGGGGGGGGGGGGGGGGGGGGGGGGGGGGGGGGGGGGGGGGGGGGGGGGGGGGGGGGGGGGGGGGGGGGGGGGGGGGGGGGGGGGGGGGGGGGGGGGGGGGGGGGGGGGGGGGGGGGGGGGGGGGGGGGGGGGGGGGGGGGGGGGGGGGGGGGGGGGGGGGGGGGGGGGGGGGGGGGGGGGGGGGGGGGGGGGGGGGGGGGGGGGGGGGGGGGGGGGGGGGGGGGGGGGGGGGGGGGGGGGGGGGGGGGGGGGGGGGGGGGGGGGGGGGGGGGGGGGGGGGGGGGGGGGGGGGGGGGGGGGGGGGGGGGGGGGGGGGGGGGGGGGGGGGGGGGGGGGGGGGGGGGGGGGGGGGGGGGGGGGGGGGGGGGGGGGGGGGGGGGGGGGGGGGGGGGGGGGGGGGGGGGGGGGGGGGGGGGGGGGGGGGGGGGGGGGGGGGGGGGGGGGGGGGGGGGGGGGGGGGGGGGGGGGGGGGGGGGGGGGGGGGGGGGGGGGGGGGGGGGGGGGGGGGGGGGGGGGGGGGGGGGGGGGGGGGGGGGGGGGGGGGGGGGGGGGGGGGGGGGGGGGGGGGGGGGGGGGGGGGGGGGGGGGGGGGGGGGGGGGGGGGGGGGGGGGGGGGGGGGGGGGGGGGGGGGGGGGGGGGGGGGGGGGGGGGGGGGGGGGGGGGGGGGGGGGGGGGGGGGGGGGGGGGGGGGGGGGGGGGGGGGGGGGGGGGGGGGGGGGGGGGGGGGGGGGGGGGGGGGGGGGGGGGGGGGGGGGGGGGGGGGGGGGGGGGGGGGGGGGGGGGGGGGGGGGGGGGGGGGGGGGGGGGGGGGGGGGGGGGGGGGGGGGGGGGGGGGGGGGGGGGGGGGGGGGGGGGGGGGGGGGGGGGGGGGGGGGGGGGGGGGGGGGGGGGGGGGGGGGGGGGGGGGGGGGGGGGGGGGGGGGGGGGGGGGGGGGGGGGGGGGGGGGGGGGGGGGGGGGGGGGGGGGGGGGGGGGGGGGGGGGGGGGGGGGGGGGGGGGGGGGGGGGGGGGGGGGGGGGGGGGGGGGGGGGGGGGGGGGGGGGGGGGGGGGGGGGGGGGGGGGGGGGGGGGGGGGGGGGGGGGGGGGGGGGGGGGGGGGGGGGGGGGGGGGGGGGGGGGGGGGGGGGGGGGGGGGGGGGGGGGGGGGGGGGGGGGGGGGGGGGGGGGGGGGGGGGGGGGGGGGGGGGGGGGGGGGGGGGGGGGGGGGGGGGGGGGGGGGGGGGGGGGGGGGGGGGGGGGGGGGGGGGGGGGGGGGGGGGGGGGGGGGGGGGGGGGGGGGGGGGGGGGGGGGGGGGGGGGGGGGGGGGGGGGGGGGGGGGGGGGGGGGGGGGGGGGGGGGGGGGGGGGGGGGGGGGGGGGGGGGGGGGGGGGGGGGGGGGGGGGGGGGGGGGGGGGGGGGGGGGGGGGGGGGGGGGGGGGGGGGGGGGGGGGGGGGGGGGGGGGGGGGGGGGGGGGGGGGGGGGGGGGGGGGGGGGGGGGGGGGGGGGGGGGGGGGGGGGGGGGGGGGGGGGGGGGGGGGGGGGGGGGGGGGGGGGGGGGGGGGGGGGGGGGGGGGGGGGGGGGGGGGGGGGGGGGGGGGGGGGGGGGGGGGGGGGGGGGGGGGGGGGGGGGGGGGGGGGGGGGGGGGGGGGGGGGGGGGGGGGGGGGGGGGGGGGGGGGGGGGGGGGGGGGGGGGGGGGGGGGGGGGGGGGGGGGGGGGGGGGGGGGGGGGGGGGGGGGGGGGGGGGGGGGGGGGGGGGGGGGGGGGGGGGGGGGGGGGGGGGGGGGGGGGGGGGGGGGGGGGGGGGGGGGGGGGGGGGGGGGGGGGGGGGGGGGGGGGGGGGGGGGGGGGGGGGGGGGGGGGGGGGGGGGGGGGGGGGGGGGGGGGGGGGGGGGGGGGGGGGGGGGGGGGGGGGGGGGGGGGGGGGGGGGGGGGGGGGGGGGGGGGGGGGGGGGGGGGGGGGGGGGGGGGGGGGGGGGGGGGGGGGGGGGGGGGGGGGGGGGGGGGGGGGGGGGGGGGGGGGGGGGGGGGGGGGGGGGGGGGGGGGGGGGGGGGGGGGGGGGGGGGGGGGGGGGGGGGGGGGGGGGGGGGGGGGGGGGGGGGGGGGGGGGGGGGGGGGGGGGGGGGGGGGGGGGGGGGGGGGGGGGGGGGGGGGGGGGGGGGGGGGGGGGGGGGGGGGGGGGGGGGGGGGGGGGGGGGGGGGGGGGGGGGGGGGGGGGGGGGGGGGGGGGGGGGGGGGGGGGGGGGGGGGGGGGGGGGGGGGGGGGGGGGGGGGGGGGGGGGGGGGGGGGGGGGGGGGGGGGGGGGGGGGGGGGGGGGGGGGGGGGGGGGGGGGGGGGGGGGGGGGGGGGGGGGGGGGGGGGGGGGGGGGGGGGGGGGGGGGGGGGGGGGGGGGGGGGGGGGGGGGGGGGGGGGGGGGGGGGGGGGGGGGGGGGGGGGGGGGGGGGGGGGGGGGGGGGGGGGGGGGGGGGGGGGGGGGGGGGGGGGGGGGGGGGGGGGGGGGGGGGGGGGGGGGGGGGGGGGGGGGGGGGGGGGGGGGGGGGGGGGGGGGGGGGGGGGGGGGGGGGGGGGGGGGGGGGGGGGGGGGGGGGGGGGGGGGGGGGGGGGGGGGGGGGGGGGGGGGGGGGGGGGGGGGGGGGGGGGGGGGGGGGGGGGGGGGGGGGGGGGGGGGGGGGGGGGGGGGGGGGGGGGGGGGGGGGGGGGGGGGGGGGGGGGGGGGGGGGGGGGGGGGGGGGGGGGGGGGGGGGGGGGGGGGGGGGGGGGGGGGGGGGGGGGGGGGGGGGGGGGGGGGGGGGGGGGGGGGGGGGGGGGGGGGGGGGGGGGGGGGGGGGGGGGGGGGGGGGGGGGGGGGGGGGGGGGGGGGGGGGGGGGGGGGGGGGGGGGGGGGGGGGGGGGGGGGGGGGGGGGGGGGGGGGGGGGGGGGGGGGGGGGGGGGGGGGGGGGGGGGGGGGGGGGGGGGGGGGGGGGGGGGGGGGGGGGGGGGGGGGGGGGGGGGGGGGGGGGGGGGGGGGGGGGGGGGGGGGGGGGGGGGGGGGGGGGGGGGGGGGGGGGGGGGGGGGGGGGGGGGGGGGGGGGGGGGGGGGGGGGGGGGGGGGGGGGGGGGGGGGGGGGGGGGGGGGGGGGGGGGGGGGGGGGGGGGGGGGGGGGGGGGGGGGGGGGGGGGGGGGGGGGGGGGGGGGGGGGGGGGGGGGGGGGGGGGGGGGGGGGGGGGGGGGGGGGGGGGGGGGGGGGGGGGGGGGGGGGGGGGGGGGGGGGGGGGGGGGGGGGGGGGGGGGGGGGGGGGGGGGGGGGGGGGGGGGGGGGGGGGGGGGGGGGGGGGGGGGGGGGGGGGGGGGGGGGGGGGGGGGGGGGGGGGGGGGGGGGGGGGGGGGGGGGGGGGGGGGGGGGGGGGGGGGGGGGGGGGGGGGGGGGGGGGGGGGGGGGGGGGGGGGGGGGGGGGGGGGGGGGGGGGGGGGGGGGGGGGGGGGGGGGGGGGGGGGGGGGGGGGGGGGGGGGGGGGGGGGGGGGGGGGGGGGGGGGGGGGGGGGGGGGGGGGGGGGGGGGGGGGGGGGGGGGGGGGGGGGGGGGGGGGGGGGGGGGGGGGGGGGGGGGGGGGGGGGGGGGGGGGGGGGGGGGGGGGGGGGGGGGGGGGGGGGGGGGGGGGGGGGGGGGGGGGGGGGGGGGGGGGGGGGGGGGGGGGGGGGGGGGGGGGGGGGGGGGGGGGGGGGGGGGGGGGGGGGGGGGGGGGGGGGGGGGGGGGGGGGGGGGGGGGGGGGGGGGGGGGGGGGGGGGGGGGGGGGGGGGGGGGGGGGGGGGGGGGGGGGGGGGGGGGGGGGGGGGGGGGGGGGGGGGGGGGGGGGGGGGGGGGGGGGGGGGGGGGGGGGGGGGGGGGGGGGGGGGGGGGGGGGGGGGGGGGGGGGGGGGGGGGGGGGGGGGGGGGGGGGGGGGGGGGGGGGGGGGGGGGGGGGGGGGGGGGGGGGGGGGGGGGGGGGGGGGGGGGGGGGGGGGGGGGGGGGGGGGGGGGGGGGGGGGGGGGGGGGGGGGGGGGGGGGGGGGGGGGGGGGGGGGGGGGGGGGGGGGGGGGGGGGGGGGGGGGGGGGGGGGGGGGGGGGGGGGGGGGGGGGGGGGGGGGGGGGGGGGGGGGGGGGGGGGGGGGGGGGGGGGGGGGGGGGGGGGGGGGGGGGGGGGGGGGGGGGGGGGGGGGGGGGGGGGGGGGGGGGGGGGGGGGGGGGGGGGGGGGGGGGGGGGGGGGGGGGGGGGGGGGGGGGGGGGGGGGGGGGGGGGGGGGGGGGGGGGGGGGGGGGGGGGGGGGGGGGGGGGGGGGGGGGGGGGGGGGGGGGGGGGGGGGGGGGGGGGGGGGGGGGGGGGGGGGGGGGGGGGGGGGGGGGGGGGGGGGGGGGGGGGGGGGGGGGGGGGGGGGGGGGGGGGGGGGGGGGGGGGGGGGGGGGGGGGGGGGGGGGGGGGGGGGGGGGGGGGGGGGGGGGGGGGGGGGGGGGGGGGGGGGGGGGGGGGGGGGGGGGGGGGGGGGGGGGGGGGGGGGGGGGGGGGGGGGGGGGGGGGGGGGGGGGGGGGGGGGGGGGGGGGGGGGGGGGGGGGGGGGGGGGGGGGGGGGGGGGGGGGGGGGGGGGGGGGGGGGGGGGGGGGGGGGGGGGGGGGGGGGGGGGGGGGGGGGGGGGGGGGGGGGGGGGGGGGGGGGGGGGGGGGGGGGGGGGGGGGGGGGGGGGGGGGGGGGGGGGGGGGGGGGGGGGGGGGGGGGGGGGGGGGGGGGGGGGGGGGGGGGGGGGGGGGGGGGGGGGGGGGGGGGGGGGGGGGGGGGGGGGGGGGGGGGGGGGGGGGGGGGGGGGGGGGGGGGGGGGGGGGGGGGGGGGGGGGGGGGGGGGGGGGGGGGGGGGGGGGGGGGGGGGGGGGGGGGGGGGGGGGGGGGGGGGGGGGGGGGGGGGGGGGGGGGGGGGGGGGGGGGGGGGGGGGGGGGGGGGGGGGGGGGGGGGGGGGGGGGGGGGGGGGGGGGGGGGGGGGGGGGGGGGGGGGGGGGGGGGGGGGGGGGGGGGGGGGGGGGGGGGGGGGGGGGGGGGGGGGGGGGGGGGGGGGGGGGGGGGGGGGGGGGGGGGGGGGGGGGGGGGGGGGGGGGGGGGGGGGGGGGGGGGGGGGGGGGGGGGGGGGGGGGGGGGGGGGGGGGGGGGGGGGGGGGGGGGGGGGGGGGGGGGGGGGGGGGGGGGGGGGGGGGGGGGGGGGGGGGGGGGGGGGGGGGGGGGGGGGGGGGGGGGGGGGGGGGGGGGGGGGGGGGGGGGGGGGGGGGGGGGGGGGGGGGGGGGGGGGGGGGGGGGGGGGGGGGGGGGGGGGGGGGGGGGGGGGGGGGGGGGGGGGGGGGGGGGGGGGGGGGGGGGGGGGGGGGGGGGGGGGGGGGGGGGGGGGGGGGGGGGGGGGGGGGGGGGGGGGGGGGGGGGGGGGGGGGGGGGGGGGGGGGGGGGGGGGGGGGGGGGGGGGGGGGGGGGGGGGGGGGGGGGGGGGGGGGGGGGGGGGGGGGGGGGGGGGGGGGGGGGGGGGGGGGGGGGGGGGGGGGGGGGGGGGGGGGGGGGGGGGGGGGGGGGGGGGGGGGGGGGGGGGGGGGGGGGGGGGGGGGGGGGGGGGGGGGGGGGGGGGGGGGGGGGGGGGGGGGGGGGGGGGGGGGGGGGGGGGGGGGGGGGGGGGGGGGGGGGGGGGGGGGGGGGGGGGGGGGGGGGGGGGGGGGGGGGGGGGGGGGGGGGGGGGGGGGGGGGGGGGGGGGGGGGGGGGGGGGGGGGGGGGGGGGGGGGGGGGGGGGGGGGGGGGGGGGGGGGGGGGGGGGGGGGGGGGGGGGGGGGGGGGGGGGGGGGGGGGGGGGGGGGGGGGGGGGGGGGGGGGGGGGGGGGGGGGGGGGGGGGGGGGGGGGGGGGGGGGGGGGGGGGGGGGGGGGGGGGGGGGGGGGGGGGGGGGGGGGGGGGGGGGGGGGGGGGGGGGGGGGGGGGGGGGGGGGGGGGGGGGGGGGGGGGGGGGGGGGGGGGGGGGGGGGGGGGGGGGGGGGGGGGGGGGGGGGGGGGGGGGGGGGGGGGGGGGGGGGGGGGGGGGGGGGGGGGGGGGGGGGGGGGGGGGGGGGGGGGGGGGGGGGGGGGGGGGGGGGGGGGGGGGGGGGGGGGGGGGGGGGGGGGGGGGGGGGGGGGGGGGGGGGGGGGGGGGGGGGGGGGGGGGGGGGGGGGGGGGGGGGGGGGGGGGGGGGGGGGGGGGGGGGGGGGGGGGGGGGGGGGGGGGGGGGGGGGGGGGGGGGGGGGGGGGGGGGGGGGGGGGGGGGGGGGGGGGGGGGGGGGGGGGGGGGGGGGGGGGGGGGGGGGGGGGGGGGGGGGGGGGGGGGGGGGGGGGGGGGGGGGGGGGGGGGGGGGGGGGGGGGGGGGGGGGGGGGGGGGGGGGGGGGGGGGGGGGGGGGGGGGGGGGGGGGGGGGGGGGGGGGGGGGGGGGGGGGGGGGGGGGGGGGGGGGGGGGGGGGGGGGGGGGGGGGGGGGGGGGGGGGGGGGGGGGGGGGGGGGGGGGGGGGGGGGGGGGGGGGGGGGGGGGGGGGGGGGGGGGGGGGGGGGGGGGGGGGGGGGGGGGGGGGGGGGGGGGGGGGGGGGGGGGGGGGGGGGGGGGGGGGGGGGGGGGGGGGGGGGGGGGGGGGGGGGGGGGGGGGGGGGGGGGGGGGGGGGGGGGGGGGGGGGGGGGGGGGGGGGGGGGGGGGGGGGGGGGGGGGGGGGGGGGGGGGGGGGGGGGGGGGGGGGGGGGGGGGGGGGGGGGGGGGGGGGGGGGGGGGGGGGGGGGGGGGGGGGGGGGGGGGGGGGGGGGGGGGGGGGGGGGGGGGGGGGGGGGGGGGGGGGGGGGGGGGGGGGGGGGGGGGGGGGGGGGGGGGGGGGGGGGGGGGGGGGGGGGGGGGGGGGGGGGGGGGGGGGGGGGGGGGGGGGGGGGGGGGGGGGGGGGGGGGGGGGGGGGGGGGGGGGGGGGGGGGGGGGGGGGGGGGGGGGGGGGGGGGGGGGGGGGGGGGGGGGGGGGGGGGGGGGGGGGGGGGGGGGGGGGGGGGGGGGGGGGGGGGGGGGGGGGGGGGGGGGGGGGGGGGGGGGGGGGGGGGGGGGGGGGGGGGGGGGGGGGGGGGGGGGGGGGGGGGGGGGGGGGGGGGGGGGGGGGGGGGGGGGGGGGGGGGGGGGGGGGGGGGGGGGGGGGGGGGGGGGGGGGGGGGGGGGGGGGGGGGGGGGGGGGGGGGGGGGGGGGGGGGGGGGGGGGGGGGGGGGGGGGGGGGGGGGGGGGGGGGGGGGGGGGGGGGGGGGGGGGGGGGGGGGGGGGGGGGGGGGGGGGGGGGGGGGGGGGGGGGGGGGGGGGGGGGGGGGGGGGGGGGGGGGGGGGGGGGGGGGGGGGGGGGGGGGGGGGGGGGGGGGGGGGGGGGGGGGGGGGGGGGGGGGGGGGGGGGGGGGGGGGGGGGGGGGGGGGGGGGGGGGGGGGGGGGGGGGGGGGGGGGGGGGGGGGGGGGGGGGGGGGGGGGGGGGGGGGGGGGGGGGGGGGGGGGGGGGGGGGGGGGGGGGGGGGGGGGGGGGGGGGGGGGGGGGGGGGGGGGGGGGGGGGGGGGGGGGGGGGGGGGGGGGGGGGGGGGGGGGGGGGGGGGGGGGGGGGGGGGGGGGGGGGGGGGGGGGGGGGGGGGGGGGGGGGGGGGGGGGGGGGGGGGGGGGGGGGGGGGGGGGGGGGGGGGGGGGGGGGGGGGGGGGGGGGGGGGGGGGGGGGGGGGGGGGGGGGGGGGGGGGGGGGGGGGGGGGGGGGGGGGGGGGGGGGGGGGGGGGGGGGGGGGGGGGGGGGGGGGGGGGGGGGGGGGGGGGGGGGGGGGGGGGGGGGGGGGGGGGGGGGGGGGGGGGGGGGGGGGGGGGGGGGGGGGGGGGGGGGGGGGGGGGGGGGGGGGGGGGGGGGGGGGGGGGGGGGGGGGGGGGGGGGGGGGGGGGGGGGGGGGGGGGGGGGGGGGGGGGGGGGGGGGGGGGGGGGGGGGGGGGGGGGGGGGGGGGGGGGGGGGGGGGGGGGGGGGGGGGGGGGGGGGGGGGGGGGGGGGGGGGGGGGGGGGGGGGGGGGGGGGGGGGGGGGGGGGGGGGGGGGGGGGGGGGGGGGGGGGGGGGGGGGGGGGGGGGGGGGGGGGGGGGGGGGGGGGGGGGGGGGGGGGGGGGGGGGGGGGGGGGGGGGGGGGGGGGGGGGGGGGGGGGGGGGGGGGGGGGGGGGGGGGGGGGGGGGGGGGGGGGGGGGGGGGGGGGGGGGGGGGGGGGGGGGGGGGGGGGGGGGGGGGGGGGGGGGGGGGGGGGGGGGGGGGGGGGGGGGGGGGGGGGGGGGGGGGGGGGGGGGGGGGGGGGGGGGGGGGGGGGGGGGGGGGGGGGGGGGGGGGGGGGGGGGGGGGGGGGGGGGGGGGGGGGGGGGGGGGGGGGGGGGGGGGGGGGGGGGGGGGGGGGGGGGGGGGGGGGGGGGGGGGGGGGGGGGGGGGGGGGGGGGGGGGGGGGGGGGGGGGGGGGGGGGGGGGGGGGGGGGGGGGGGGGGGGGGGGGGGGGGGGGGGGGGGGGGGGGGGGGGGGGGGGGGGGGGGGGGGGGGGGGGGGGGGGGGGGGGGGGGGGGGGGGGGGGGGGGGGGGGGGGGGGGGGGGGGGGGGGGGGGGGGGGGGGGGGGGGGGGGGGGGGGGGGGGGGGGGGGGGGGGGGGGGGGGGGGGGGGGGGGGGGGGGGGGGGGGGGGGGGGGGGGGGGGGGGGGGGGGGGGGGGGGGGGGGGGGGGGGGGGGGGGGGGGGGGGGGGGGGGGGGGGGGGGGGGGGGGGGGGGGGGGGGGGGGGGGGGGGGGGGGGGGGGGGGGGGGGGGGGGGGGGGGGGGGGGGGGGGGGGGGGGGGGGGGGGGGGGGGGGGGGGGGGGGGGGGGGGGGGGGGGGGGGGGGGGGGGGGGGGGGGGGGGGGGGGGGGGGGGGGGGGGGGGGGGGGGGGGGGGGGGGGGGGGGGGGGGGGGGGGGGGGGGGGGGGGGGGGGGGGGGGGGGGGGGGGGGGGGGGGGGGGGGGGGGGGGGGGGGGGGGGGGGGGGGGGGGGGGGGGGGGGGGGGGGGGGGGGGGGGGGGGGGGGGGGGGGGGGGGGGGGGGGGGGGGGGGGGGGGGGGGGGGGGGGGGGGGGGGGGGGGGGGGGGGGGGGGGGGGGGGGGGGGGGGGGGGGGGGGGGGGGGGGGGGGGGGGGGGGGGGGGGGGGGGGGGGGGGGGGGGGGGGGGGGGGGGGGGGGGGGGGGGGGGGGGGGGGGGGGGGGGGGGGGGGGGGGGGGGGGGGGGGGGGGGGGGGGGGGGGGGGGGGGGGGGGGGGGGGGGGGGGGGGGGGGGGGGGGGGGGGGGGGGGGGGGGGGGGGGGGGGGGGGGGGGGGGGGGGGGGGGGGGGGGGGGGGGGGGGGGGGGGGGGGGGGGGGGGGGGGGGGGGGGGGGGGGGGGGGGGGGGGGGGGGGGGGGGGGGGGGGGGGGGGGGGGGGGGGGGGGGGGGGGGGGGGGGGGGGGGGGGGGGGGGGGGGGGGGGGGGGGGGGGGGGGGGGGGGGGGGGGGGGGGGGGGGGGGGGGGGGGGGGGGGGGGGGGGGGGGGGGGGGGGGGGGGGGGGGGGGGGGGGGGGGGGGGGGGGGGGGGGGGGGGGGGGGGGGGGGGGGGGGGGGGGGGGGGGGGGGGGGGGGGGGGGGGGGGGGGGGGGGGGGGGGGGGGGGGGGGGGGGGGGGGGGGGGGGGGGGGGGGGGGGGGGGGGGGGGGGGGGGGGGGGGGGGGGGGGGGGGGGGGGGGGGGGGGGGGGGGGGGGGGGGGGGGGGGGGGGGGGGGGGGGGGGGGGGGGGGGGGGGGGGGGGGGGGGGGGGGGGGGGGGGGGGGGGGGGGGGGGGGGGGGGGGGGGGGGGGGGGGGGGGGGGGGGGGGGGGGGGGGGGGGGGGGGGGGGGGGGGGGGGGGGGGGGGGGGGGGGGGGGGGGGGGGGGGGGGGGGGGGGGGGGGGGGGGGGGGGGGGGGGGGGGGGGGGGGGGGGGGGGGGGGGGGGGGGGGGGGGGGGGGGGGGGGGGGGGGGGGGGGGGGGGGGGGGGGGGGGGGGGGGGGGGGGGGGGGGGGGGGGGGGGGGGGGGGGGGGGGGGGGGGGGGGGGGGGGGGGGGGGGGGGGGGGGGGGGGGGGGGGGGGGGGGGGGGGGGGGGGGGGGGGGGGGGGGGGGGGGGGGGGGGGGGGGGGGGGGGGGGGGGGGGGGGGGGGGGGGGGGGGGGGGGGGGGGGGGGGGGGGGGGGGGGGGGGGGGGGGGGGGGGGGGGGGGGGGGGGGGGGGGGGGGGGGGGGGGGGGGGGGGGGGGGGGGGGGGGGGGGGGGGGGGGGGGGGGGGGGGGGGGGGGGGGGGGGGGGGGGGGGGGGGGGGGGGGGGGGGGGGGGGGGGGGGGGGGGGGGGGGGGGGGGGGGGGGGGGGGGGGGGGGGGGGGGGGGGGGGGGGGGGGGGGGGGGGGGGGGGGGGGGGGGGGGGGGGGGGGGGGGGGGGGGGGGGGGGGGGGGGGGGGGGGGGGGGGGGGGGGGGGGGGGGGGGGGGGGGGGGGGGGGGGGGGGGGGGGGGGGGGGGGGGGGGGGGGGGGGGGGGGGGGGGGGGGGGGGGGGGGGGGGGGGGGGGGGGGGGGGGGGGGGGGGGGGGGGGGGGGGGGGGGGGGGGGGGGGGGGGGGGGGGGGGGGGGGGGGGGGGGGGGGGGGGGGGGGGGGGGGGGGGGGGGGGGGGGGGGGGGGGGGGGGGGGGGGGGGGGGGGGGGGGGGGGGGGGGGGGGGGGGGGGGGGGGGGGGGGGGGGGGGGGGGGGGGGGGGGGGGGGGGGGGGGGGGGGGGGGGGGGGGGGGGGGGGGGGGGGGGGGGGGGGGGGGGGGGGGGGGGGGGGGGGGGGGGGGGGGGGGGGGGGGGGGGGGGGGGGGGGGGGGGGGGGGGGGGGGGGGGGGGGGGGGGGGGGGGGGGGGGGGGGGGGGGGGGGGGGGGGGGGGGGGGGGGGGGGGGGGGGGGGGGGGGGGGGGGGGGGGGGGGGGGGGGGGGGGGGGGGGGGGGGGGGGGGGGGGGGGGGGGGGGGGGGGGGGGGGGGGGGGGGGGGGGGGGGGGGGGGGGGGGGGGGGGGGGGGGGGGGGGGGGGGGGGGGGGGGGGGGGGGGGGGGGGGGGGGGGGGGGGGGGGGGGGGGGGGGGGGGGGGGGGGGGGGGGGGGGGGGGGGGGGGGGGGGGGGGGGGGGGGGGGGGGGGGGGGGGGGGGGGGGGGGGGGGGGGGGGGGGGGGGGGGGGGGGGGGGGGGGGGGGGGGGGGGGGGGGGGGGGGGGGGGGGGGGGGGGGGGGGGGGGGGGGGGGGGGGGGGGGGGGGGGGGGGGGGGGGGGGGGGGGGGGGGGGGGGGGGGGGGGGGGGGGGGGGGGGGGGGGGGGGGGGGGGGGGGGGGGGGGGGGGGGGGGGGGGGGGGGGGGGGGGGGGGGGGGGGGGGGGGGGGGGGGGGGGGGGGGGGGGGGGGGGGGGGGGGGGGGGGGGGGGGGGGGGGGGGGGGGGGGGGGGGGGGGGGGGGGGGGGGGGGGGGGGGGGGGGGGGGGGGGGGGGGGGGGGGGGGGGGGGGGGGGGGGGGGGGGGGGGGGGGGGGGGGGGGGGGGGGGGGGGGGGGGGGGGGGGGGGGGGGGGGGGGGGGGGGGGGGGGGGGGGGGGGGGGGGGGGGGGGGGGGGGGGGGGGGGGGGGGGGGGGGGGGGGGGGGGGGGGGGGGGGGGGGGGGGGGGGGGGGGGGGGGGGGGGGGGGGGGGGGGGGGGGGGGGGGGGGGGGGGGGGGGGGGGGGGGGGGGGGGGGGGGGGGGGGGGGGGGGGGGGGGGGGGGGGGGGGGGGGGGGGGGGGGGGGGGGGGGGGGGGGGGGGGGGGGGGGGGGGGGGGGGGGGGGGGGGGGGGGGGGGGGGGGGGGGGGGGGGGGGGGGGGGGGGGGGGGGGGGGGGGGGGGGGGGGGGGGGGGGGGGGGGGGGGGGGGGGGGGGGGGGGGGGGGGGGGGGGGGGGGGGGGGGGGGGGGGGGGGGGGGGGGGGGGGGGGGGGGGGGGGGGGGGGGGGGGGGGGGGGGGGGGGGGGGGGGGGGGGGGGGGGGGGGGGGGGGGGGGGGGGGGGGGGGGGGGGGGGGGGGGGGGGGGGGGGGGGGGGGGGGGGGGGGGGGGGGGGGGGGGGGGGGGGGGGGGGGGGGGGGGGGGGGGGGGGGGGGGGGGGGGGGGGGGGGGGGGGGGGGGGGGGGGGGGGGGGGGGGGGGGGGGGGGGGGGGGGGGGGGGGGGGGGGGGGGGGGGGGGGGGGGGGGGGGGGGGGGGGGGGGGGGGGGGGGGGGGGGGGGGGGGGGGGGGGGGGGGGGGGGGGGGGGGGGGGGGGGGGGGGGGGGGGGGGGGGGGGGGGGGGGGGGGGGGGGGGGGGGGGGGGGGGGGGGGGGGGGGGGGGGGGGGGGGGGGGGGGGGGGGGGGGGGGGGGGGGGGGGGGGGGGGGGGGGGGGGGGGGGGGGGGGGGGGGGGGGGGGGGGGGGGGGGGGGGGGGGGGGGGGGGGGGGGGGGGGGGGGGGGGGGGGGGGGGGGGGGGGGGGGGGGGGGGGGGGGGGGGGGGGGGGGGGGGGGGGGGGGGGGGGGGGGGGGGGGGGGGGGGGGGGGGGGGGGGGGGGGGGGGGGGGGGGGGGGGGGGGGGGGGGGGGGGGGGGGGGGGGGGGGGGGGGGGGGGGGGGGGGGGGGGGGGGGGGGGGGGGGGGGGGGGGGGGGGGGGGGGGGGGGGGGGGGGGGGGGGGGGGGGGGGGGGGGGGGGGGGGGGGGGGGGGGGGGGGGGGGGGGGGGGGGGGGGGGGGGGGGGGGGGGGGGGGGGGGGGGGGGGGGGGGGGGGGGGGGGGGGGGGGGGGGGGGGGGGGGGGGGGGGGGGGGGGGGGGGGGGGGGGGGGGGGGGGGGGGGGGGGGGGGGGGGGGGGGGGGGGGGGGGGGGGGGGGGGGGGGGGGGGGGGGGGGGGGGGGGGGGGGGGGGGGGGGGGGGGGGGGGGGGGGGGGGGGGGGGGGGGGGGGGGGGGGGGGGGGGGGGGGGGGGGGGGGGGGGGGGGGGGGGGGGGGGGGGGGGGGGGGGGGGGGGGGGGGGGGGGGGGGGGGGGGGGGGGGGGGGGGGGGGGGGGGGGGGGGGGGGGGGGGGGGGGGGGGGGGGGGGGGGGGGGGGGGGGGGGGGGGGGGGGGGGGGGGGGGGGGGGGGGGGGGGGGGGGGGGGGGGGGGGGGGGGGGGGGGGGGGGGGGGGGGGGGGGGGGGGGGGGGGGGGGGGGGGGGGGGGGGGGGGGGGGGGGGGGGGGGGGGGGGGGGGGGGGGGGGGGGGGGGGGGGGGGGGGGGGGGGGGGGGGGGGGGGGGGGGGGGGGGGGGGGGGGGGGGGGGGGGGGGGGGGGGGGGGGGGGGGGGGGGGGGGGGGGGGGGGGGGGGGGGGGGGGGGGGGGGGGGGGGGGGGGGGGGGGGGGGGGGGGGGGGGGGGGGGGGGGGGGGGGGGGGGGGGGGGGGGGGGGGGGGGGGGGGGGGGGGGGGGGGGGGGGGGGGGGGGGGGGGGGGGGGGGGGGGGGGGGGGGGGGGGGGGGGGGGGGGGGGGGGGGGGGGGGGGGGGGGG
Source organism: Grus americana (assembly GCF_028858705.1). Lineage (NCBI taxonomy): Eukaryota > Metazoa > Chordata > Aves > Gruiformes > Gruidae > Grus > Grus americana. The sequence continues at coordinate 11,182 of NW_026561844.1, read as the reverse complement.
GGGGGGGGGGGGGGGGGGGGGGGGGGGGGGGGGGGGGGGGGGGGGGGGGGGGGGGGGGGGGGGGGGGGGGGGGGGGGGGGGGGGGGGGGGGGGGGGGGGGGGGGGGGGGGGGGGGGGGGGGGGGGGGGGGGGGGGGGGGGGGGGGGGGGGGGGGGGGGGGGGGGGGGGGGGGGGGGGGGGGGGGGGGGGGGGGGGGGGGGGGGGGGGGGGGGGGGGGGGGGGGGGGGGGGGGGGGGGGGGGGGGGGGGGGGGGGGGGGGGGGGGGGGGGGGGGGGGGGGGGGGGGGGGGGGGGGGGGGGGGGGGGGGGGGGGGGGGGGGGGGGGGGGGGGGGGGGGGGGGGGGGGGGGGGGGGGGGGGGGGGGGGGGGGGGGGGGGGGGGGGGGGGGGGGGGGGGGGGGGGGGGGGGGGGGGGGGGGGGGGGGGGGGGGGGGGGGGGGGGGGGGGGGGGGGGGGGGGGGGGGGGGGGGGGGGGGGGGGGGGGGGGGGGGGGGGGGGGGGGGGGGGGGGGGGGGGGGGGGGGGGGGGGGGGGGGGGGGGGGGGGGGGGGGGGGGGGGGGGGGGGGGGGGGGGGGGGGGGGGGGGGGGGGGGGGGGGGGGGGGGGGGGGGGGGGGGGGGGGGGGGGGGGGGGGGGGGGGGGGGGGGGGGGGGGGGGGGGGGGGGGGGGGGGGGGGGGGGGGGGGGGGGGGGGGGGGGGGGGGGGGGGGGGGGGGGGGGGGGGGGGGGGGGGGGGGGGGGGGGGGGGGGGGGGGGGGGGGGGGGGGGGGGGGGGGGGGGGGGGGGGGGGGGGGGGGGGGGGGGGGGGGGGGGGGGGGGGGGGGGGGGGGGGGGGGGGGGGGGGGGGGGGGGGGGGGGGGGGGGGGGGGGGGGGGGGGGGGGGGGGGGGGGGGGGGGGGGGGGGGGGGGGGGGGGGGGGGGGGGGGGGGGGGGGGGGGGGGGGGGGGGGGGGGGGGGGGGGGGGGGGGGGGGGGGGGGGGGGGGGGGGGGGGGGGGGGGGGGGGGGGGGGGGGGGGGGGGGGGGGGGGGGGGGGGGGGGGGGGGGGGGGGGGGGGGGGGGGGGGGGGGGGGGGGGGGGGGGGGGGGGGGGGGGGGGGGGGGGGGGGGGGGGGGGGGGGGGGGGGGGGGGGGGGGGGGGGGGGGGGGGGGGGGGGGGGGGGGGGGGGGGGGGGGGGGGGGGGGGGGGGGGGGGGGGGGGGGGGGGGGGGGGGGGGGGGGGGGGGGGGGGGGGGGGGGGGGGGGGGGGGGGGGGGGGGGGGGGGGGGGGGGGGGGGGGGGGGGGGGGGGGGGGGGGGGGGGGGGGGGGGGGGGGGGGGGGGGGGGGGGGGGGGGGGGGGGGGGGGGGGGGGGGGGGGGGGGGGGGGGGGGGGGGGGGGGGGGGGGGGGGGGGGGGGGGGGGGGGGGGGGGGGGGGGGGGGGGGGGGGGGGGGGGGGGGGGGGGGGGGGGGGGGGGGGGGGGGGGGGGGGGGGGGGGGGGGGGGGGGGGGGGGGGGGGGGGGGGGGGGGGGGGGGGGGGGGGGGGGGGGGGGGGGGGGGGGGGGGGGGGGGGGGGGGGGGGGGGGGGGGGGGGGGGGGGGGGGGGGGGGGGGGGGGGGGGGGGGGGGGGGGGGGGGGGGGGGGGGGGGGGGGGGGGGGGGGGGGGGGGGGGGGGGGGGGGGGGGGGGGGGGGGGGGGGGGGGGGGGGGGGGGGGGGGGGGGGGGGGGGGGGGGGGGGGGGGGGGGGGGGGGGGGGGGGGGGGGGGGGGGGGGGGGGGGGGGGGGGGGGGGGGGGGGGGGGGGGGGGGGGGGGGGGGGGGGGGGGGGGGGGGGGGGGGGGGGGGGGGGGGGGGGGGGGGGGGGGGGGGGGGGGGGGGGGGGGGGGGGGGGGGGGGGGGGGGGGGGGGGGGGGGGGGGGGGGGGGGGGGGGGGGGGGGGGGGGGGGGGGGGGGGGGGGGGGGGGGGGGGGGGGGGGGGGGGGGGGGGGGGGGGGGGGGGGGGGGGGGGGGGGGGGGGGGGGGGGGGGGGGGGGGGGGGGGGGGGGGGGGGGGGGGGGGGGGGGGGGGGGGGGGGGGGGGGGGGGGGGGGGGGGGGGGGGGGGGGGGGGGGGGGGGGGGGGGGGGGGGGGGGGGGGGGGGGGGGGGGGGGGGGGGGGGGGGGGGGGGGGGGGGGGGGGGGGGGGGGGGGGGGGGGGGGGGGGGGGGGGGGGGGGGGGGGGGGGGGGGGGGGGGGGGGGGGGGGGGGGGGGGGGGGGGGGGGGGGGGGGGGGGGGGGGGGGGGGGGGGGGGGGGGGGGGGGGGGGGGGGGGGGGGGGGGGGGGGGGGGGGGGGGGGGGGGGGGGGGGGGGGGGGGGGGGGGGGGGGGGGGGGGGGGGGGGGGGGGGGGGGGGGGGGGGGGGGGGGGGGGGGGGGGGGGGGGGGGGGGGGGGGGGGGGGGGGGGGGGGGGGGGGGGGGGGGGGGGGGGGGGGGGGGGGGGGGGGGGGGGGGGGGGGGGGGGGGGGGGGGGGGGGGGGGGGGGGGGGGGGGGGGGGGGGGGGGGGGGGGGGGGGGGGGGGGGGGGGGGGGGGGGGGGGGGGGGGGGGGGGGGGGGGGGGGGGGGGGGGGGGGGGGGGGGGGGGGGGGGGGGGGGGGGGGGGGGGGGGGGGGGGGGGGGGGGGGGGGGGGGGGGGGGGGGGGGGGGGGGGGGGGGGGGGGGGGGGGGGGGGGGGGGGGGGGGGGGGGGGGGGGGGGGGGGGGGGGGGGGGGGGGGGGGGGGGGGGGGGGGGGGGGGGGGGGGGGGGGGGGGGGGGGGGGGGGGGGGGGGGGGGGGGGGGGGGGGGGGGGGGGGGGGGGGGGGGGGGGGGGGGGGGGGGGGGGGGGGGGGGGGGGGGGGGGGGGGGGGGGGGGGGGGGGGGGGGGGGGGGGGGGGGGGGGGGGGGGGGGGGGGGGGGGGGGGGGGGGGGGGGGGGGGGGGGGGGGGGGGGGGGGGGGGGGGGGGGGGGGGGGGGGGGGGGGGGGGGGGGGGGGGGGGGGGGGGGGGGGGGGGGGGGGGGGGGGGGGGGGGGGGGGGGGGGGGGGGGGGGGGGGGGGGGGGGGGGGGGGGGGGGGGGGGGGGGGGGGGGGGGGGGGGGGGGGGGGGGGGGGGGGGGGGGGGGGGGGGGGGGGGGGGGGGGGGGGGGGGGGGGGGGGGGGGGGGGGGGGGGGGGGGGGGGGGGGGGGGGGGGGGGGGGGGGGGGGGGGGGGGGGGGGGGGGGGGGGGGGGGGGGGGGGGGGGGGGGGGGGGGGGGGGGGGGGGGGGGGGGGGGGGGGGGGGGGGGGGGGGGGGGGGGGGGGGGGGGGGGGGGGGGGGGGGGGGGGGGGGGGGGGGGGGGGGGGGGGGGGGGGGGGGGGGGGGGGGGGGGGGGGGGGGGGGGGGGGGGGGGGGGGGGGGGGGGGGGGGGGGGGGGGGGGGGGGGGGGGGGGGGGGGGGGGGGGGGGGGGGGGGGGGGGGGGGGGGGGGGGGGGGGGGGGGGGGGGGGGGGGGGGGGGGGGGGGGGGGGGGGGGGGGGGGGGGGGGGGGGGGGGGGGGGGGGGGGGGGGGGGGGGGGGGGGGGGGGGGGGGGGGGGGGGGGGGGGGGGGGGGGGGGGGGGGGGGGGGGGGGGGGGGGGGGGGGGGGGGGGGGGGGGGGGGGGGGGGGGGGGGGGGGGGGGGGGGGGGGGGGGGGGGGGGGGGGGGGGGGGGGGGGGGGGGGGGGGGGGGGGGGGGGGGGGGGGGGGGGGGGGGGGGGGGGGGGGGGGGGGGGGGGGGGGGGGGGGGGGGGGGGGGGGGGGGGGGGGGGGGGGGGGGGGGGGGGGGGGGGGGGGGGGGGGGGGGGGGGGGGGGGGGGGGGGGGGGGGGGGGGGGGGGGGGGGGGGGGGGGGGGGGGGGGGGGGGGGGGGGGGGGGGGGGGGGGGGGGGGGGGGGGGGGGGGGGGGGGGGGGGGGGGGGGGGGGGGGGGGGGGGGGGGGGGGGGGGGGGGGGGGGGGGGGGGGGGGGGGGGGGGGGGGGGGGGGGGGGGGGGGGGGGGGGGGGGGGGGGGGGGGGGGGGGGGGGGGGGGGGGGGGGGGGGGGGGGGGGGGGGGGGGGGGGGGGGGGGGGGGGGGGGGGGGGGGGGGGGGGGGGGGGGGGGGGGGGGGGGGGGGGGGGGGGGGGGGGGGGGGGGGGGGGGGGGGGGGGGGGGGGGGGGGGGGGGGGGGGGGGGGGGGGGGGGGGGGGGGGGGGGGGGGGGGGGGGGGGGGGGGGGGGGGGGGGGGGGGGGGGGGGGGGGGGGGGGGGGGGGGGGGGGGGGGGGGGGGGGGGGGGGGGGGGGGGGGGGGGGGGGGGGGGGGGGGGGGGGGGGGGGGGGGGGGGGGGGGGGGGGGGGGGGGGGGGGGGGGGGGGGGGGGGGGGGGGGGGGGGGGGGGGGGGGGGGGGGGGGGGGGGGGGGGGGGGGGGGGGGGGGGGGGGGGGGGGGGGGGGGGGGGGGGGGGGGGGGGGGGGGGGGGGGGGGGGGGGGGGGGGGGGGGGGGGGGGGGGGGGGGGGGGGGGGGGGGGGGGGGGGGGGGGGGGGGGGGGGGGGGGGGGGGGGGGGGGGGGGGGGGGGGGGGGGGGGGGGGGGGGGGGGGGGGGGGGGGGGGGGGGGGGGGGGGGGGGGGGGGGGGGGGGGGGGGGGGGGGGGGGGGGGGGGGGGGGGGGGGGGGGGGGGGGGGGGGGGGGGGGGGGGGGGGGGGGGGGGGGGGGGGGGGGGGGGGGGGGGGGGGGGGGGGGGGGGGGGGGGGGGGGGGGGGGGGGGGGGGGGGGGGGGGGGGGGGGGGGGGGGGGGGGGGGGGGGGGGGGGGGGGGGGGGGGGGGGGGGGGGGGGGGGGGGGGGGGGGGGGGGGGGGGGGGGGGGGGGGGGGGGGGGGGGGGGGGGGGGGGGGGGGGGGGGGGGGGGGGGGGGGGGGGGGGGGGGGGGGGGGGGGGGGGGGGGGGGGGGGGGGGGGGGGGGGGGGGGGGGGGGGGGGGGGGGGGGGGGGGGGGGGGGGGGGGGGGGGGGGGGGGGGGGGGGGGGGGGGGGGGGGGGGGGGGGGGGGGGGGGGGGGGGGGGGGGGGGGGGGGGGGGGGGGGGGGGGGGGGGGGGGGGGGGGGGGGGGGGGGGGGGGGGGGGGGGGGGGGGGGGGGGGGGGGGGGGGGGGGGGGGGGGGGGGGGGGGGGGGGGGGGGGGGGGGGGGGGGGGGGGGGGGGGGGGGGGGGGGGGGGGGGGGGGGGGGGGGGGGGGGGGGGGGGGGGGGGGGGGGGGGGGGGGGGGGGGGGGGGGGGGGGGGGGGGGGGGGGGGGGGGGGGGGGGGGGGGGGGGGGGGGGGGGGGGGGGGGGGGGGGGGGGGGGGGGGGGGGGGGGGGGGGGGGGGGGGGGGGGGGGGGGGGGGGGGGGGGGGGGGGGGGGGGGGGGGGGGGGGGGGGGGGGGGGGGGGGGGGGGGGGGGGGGGGGGGGGGGGGGGGGGGGGGGGGGGGGGGGGGGGGGGGGGGGGGGGGGGGGGGGGGGGGGGGGGGGGGGGGGGGGGGGGGGGGGGGGGGGGGGGGGGGGGGGGGGGGGGGGGGGGGGGGGGGGGGGGGGGGGGGGGGGGGGGGGGGGGGGGGGGGGGGGGGGGGGGGGGGGGGGGGGGGGGGGGGGGGGGGGGGGGGGGGGGGGGGGGGGGGGGGGGGGGGGGGGGGGGGGGGGGGGGGGGGGGGGGGGGGGGGGGGGGGGGGGGGGGGGGGGGGGGGGGGGGGGGGGGGGGGGGGGGGGGGGGGGGGGGGGGGGGGGGGGGGGGGGGGGGGGGGGGGGGGGGGGGGGGGGGGGGGGGGGGGGGGGGGGGGGGGGGGGGGGGGGGGGGGGGGGGGGGGGGGGGGGGGGGGGGGGGGGGGGGGGGGGGGGGGGGGGGGGGGGGGGGGGGGGGGGGGGGGGGGGGGGGGGGGGGGGGGGGGGGGGGGGGGGGGGGGGGGGGGGGGGGGGGGGGGGGGGGGGGGGGGGGGGGGGGGGGGGGGGGGGGGGGGGGGGGGGGGGGGGGGGGGGGGGGGGGGGGGGGGGGGGGGGGGGGGGGGGGGGGGGGGGGGGGGGGGGGGGGGGGGGGGGGGGGGGGGGGGGGGGGGGGGGGGGGGGGGGGGGGGGGGGGGGGGGGGGGGGGGGGGGGGGGGGGGGGGGGGGGGGGGGGGGGGGGGGGGGGGGGGGGGGGGGGGGGGGGGGGGGGGGGGGGGGGGGGGGGGGGGGGGGGGGGGGGGGGGGGGGGGGGGGGGGGGGGGGGGGGGGGGGGGGGGGGGGGGGGGGGGGGGGGGGGGGGGGGGGGGGGGGGGGGGGGGGGGGGGGGGGGGGGGGGGGGGGGGGGGGGGGGGGGGGGGGGGGGGGGGGGGGGGGGGGGGGGGGGGGGGGGGGGGGGGGGGGGGGGGGGGGGGGGGGGGGGGGGGGGGGGGGGGGGGGGGGGGGGGGGGGGGGGGGGGGGGGGGGGGGGGGGGGGGGGGGGGGGGGGGGGGGGGGGGGGGGGGGGGGGGGGGGGGGGGGGGGGGGGGGGGGGGGGGGGGGGGGGGGGGGGGGGGGGGGGGGGGGGGGGGGGGGGGGGGGGGGGGGGGGGGGGGGGGGGGGGGGGGGGGGGGGGGGGGGGGGGGGGGGGGGGGGGGGGGGGGGGGGGGGGGGGGGGGGGGGGGGGGGGGGGGGGGGGGGGGGGGGGGGGGGGGGGGGGGGGGGGGGGGGGGGGGGGGGGGGGGGGGGGGGGGGGGGGGGGGGGGGGGGGGGGGGGGGGGGGGGGGGGGGGGGGGGGGGGGGGGGGGGGGGGGGGGGGGGGGGGGGGGGGGGGGGGGGGGGGGGGGGGGGGGGGGGGGGGGGGGGGGGGGGGGGGGGGGGGGGGGGGGGGGGGGGGGGGGGGGGGGGGGGGGGGGGGGGGGGGGGGGGGGGGGGGGGGGGGGGGGGGGGGGGGGGGGGGGGGGGGGGGGGGGGGGGGGGGGGGGGGGGGGGGGGGGGGGGGGGGGGGGGGGGGGGGGGGGGGGGGGGGGGGGGGGGGGGGGGGGGGGGGGGGGGGGGGGGGGGGGGGGGGGGGGGGGGGGGGGGGGGGGGGGGGGGGGGGGGGGGGGGGGGGGGGGGGGGGGGGGGGGGGGGGGGGGGGGGGGGGGGGGGGGGGGGGGGGGGGGGGGGGGGGGGGGGGGGGGGGGGGGGGGGGGGGGGGGGGGGGGGGGGGGGGGGGGGGGGGGGGGGGGGGGGGGGGGGGGGGGGGGGGGGGGGGGGGGGGGGGGGGGGGGGGGGGGGGGGGGGGGGGGGGGGGGGGGGGGGGGGGGGGGGGGGGGGGGGGGGGGGGGGGGGGGGGGGGGGGGGGGGGGGGGGGGGGGGGGGGGGGGGGGGGGGGGGGGGGGGGGGGGGGGGGGGGGGGGGGGGGGGGGGGGGGGGGGGGGGGGGGGGGGGGGGGGGGGGGGGGGGGGGGGGGGGGGGGGGGGGGGGGGGGGGGGGGGGGGGGGGGGGGGGGGGGGGGGGGGGGGGGGGGGGGGGGGGGGGGGGGGGGGGGGGGGGGGGGGGGGGGGGGGGGGGGGGGGGGGGGGGGGGGGGGGGGGGGGGGGGGGGGGGGGGGGGGGGGGGGGGGGGGGGGGGGGGGGGGGGGGGGGGGGGGGGGGGGGGGGGGGGGGGGGGGGGGGGGGGGGGGGGGGGGGGGGGGGGGGGGGGGGGGGGGGGGGGGGGGGGGGGGGGGGGGGGGGGGGGGGGGGGGGGGGGGGGGGGGGGGGGGGGGGGGGGGGGGGGGGGGGGGGGGGGGGGGGGGGGGGGGGGGGGGGGGGGGGGGGGGGGGGGGGGGGGGGGGGGGGGGGGGGGGGGGGGGGGGGGGGGGGGGGGGGGGGGGGGGGGGGGGGGGGGGGGGGGGGGGGGGGGGGGGGGGGGGGGGGGGGGGGGGGGGGGGGGGGGGGGGGGGGGGGGGGGGGGGGGGGGGGGGGGGGGGGGGGGGGGGGGGGGGGGGGGGGGGGGGGGGGGGGGGGGGGGGGGGGTGGGGGGGGGGGGGGGGGGGGGGGGGGGGGGGGGGGGGGGGGGGGGGGGGGGGGGGGGGGGGGGGGGGGGGGGGGGGGGGGGGGGGGGGGGGGGGGGGGGGGGGGGGGGGGGGGGGGGGGGGGGGGGGGGGGGGGGGGGGGGGGGGGGGGGGGGGGGGGGGGGGGGGGGGGGGGGGGGGGGGGGGGGGGGGGGGGGGGGGGGGGGGGGGGGGGGGGGGGGGGGGGGGGGGGGGGGGGGGGGGGGGGGGGGGGGGGGGGGGGGGGGGGGGGGGGGGGGGGGGGGGGGGGGGGGGGGGGGGGGGGGGGGGGGGGGGGGGGGGGGGGGGGGGGGGGGGGGGGGGGGGGGGGGGGGGGGGGGGGGGGGGGGGGGGGGGGGGGGGGGGGGGGGGGGGGGGGGGGGGGGGGGGGGGGGGGGGGGGGGGGGGGGGGGGGGGGGGGGGGGGGGGGGGGGGGGGGGGGGGGGGGGGGGGGGGGGGGGGGGGGGGGGGGGGGGGGGGGGGGGGGGGGGGGGGGGGGGGGGGGGGGGGGGGGGGGGGGGGGGGGGGGGGGGGGGGGGGGGGGGGGGGGGGGGGGGGGGGGGGGGGGGGGGGGGGGGGGGGGGGGGGGGGGGGGGGGGGGGGGGGGGGGGGGGGGGGGGGGGGGGGGGGGGGGGGGGGGGGGGGGGGGGGGGGGGGGGGGGGGGGGGGGGGGGGGGGGGGGGGGGGGGGGGGGGGGGGGGGGGGGGGGGGGGGGGGGGGGGGGGGGGGGGGGGGGGGGGGGGGGGGGGGGGGGGGGGGGGGGGGGGGGGGGGGGGGGGGGGGGGGGGGGGGGGGGGGGGGGGGGGGGGGGGGGGGGGGGGGGGGGGGGGGGGGGGGGGGGGGGGGGGGGGGGGGGGGGGGGGGGGGGGGGGGGGGGGGGGGGGGGGGGGGGGGGGGGGGGGGGGGGGGGGGGGGGGGGGGGGGGGGGGGGGGGGGGGGGGGGGGGGGGGGGGGGGGGGGGGGGGGGGGGGGGGGGGGGGGGGGGGGGGGGGGGGGGGGGGGGGGGGGGGGGGGGGGGGGGGGGGGGGGGGGGGGGGGGGGGGGGGGGGGGGGGGGGGGGGGGGGGGGGGGGGGGGGGGGGGGGGGGGGGGGGGGGGGGGGGGGGGGGGGGGGGGGGGGGGGGGGGGGGGGGGGGGGGGGGGGGGGGGGGGGGGGGGGGGGGGGGGGGGGGGGGGGGGGGGGGGGGGGGGGGGGGGGGGGGGGGGGGGGGGGGGGGGGGGGGGGGGGGGGGGGGGGGGGGGGGGGGGGGGGGGGGGGGGGGGGGGGGGGGGGGGGGGGGGGGGGGGGGGGGGGGGGGGGGGGGGGGGGGGGGGGGGGGGGGGGGGGGGGGGGGGGGGGGGGGGGGGGGGGGGGGGGGGGGGGGGGGGGGGGGGGGGGGGGGGGGGGGGGGGGGGGGGGGGGGGGGGGGGGGGGGGGGGGGGGGGGGGGGGGGGGGGGGGGGGGGGGGGGGGGGGGGGGGGGGGGGGGGGGGGGGGGGGGGGGGGGGGGGGGGGGGGGGGGGGGGGGGGGGGGGGGGGGGGGGGGGGGGGGGGGGGGGGGGGGGGGGGGGGGGGGGGGGGGGGGGGGGGGGGGGGGGGGGGGGGGGGGGGGGGGGGGGGGGGGGGGGGGGGGGGGGGGGGGGGGGGGGGGGGGGGGGGGGGGGGGGGGGGGGGGGGGGGGGGGGGGGGGGGGGGGGGGGGGGGGGGGGGGGGGGGGGGGGGGGGGGGGGGGGGGGGGGGGGGGGGGGGGGGGGGGGGGGGGGGGGGGGGGGGGGGGGGGGGGGGGGGGGGGGGGGGGGGGGGGGGGGGGGGGGGGGGGGGGGGGGGGGGGGGGGGGGGGGGGGGGGGGGGGGGGGGGGGGGGGGGGGGGGGGGGGGGGGGGGGGGGGGGGGGGGGGGGGGGGGGGGGGGGGGGGGGGGGGGGGGGGGGGGGGGGGGGGGGGGGGGGGGGGGGGGGGGGGGGGGGGGGGGGGGGGGGGGGGGGGGGGGGGGGGGGGGGGGGGGGGGGGGGGGGGGGGGGGGGGGGGGGGGGGGGGGGGGGGGGGGGGGGGGGGGGGGGGGGGGGGGGGGGGGGGGGGGGGGGGGGGGGGGGGGGGGGGGGGGGGGGGGGGGGGGGGGGGGGGGGGGGGGGGGGGGGGGGGGGGGGGGGGGGGGGGGGGGGGGGGGGGGGGGGGGGGGGGGGGGGGGGGGGGGGGGGGGGGGGGGGGGGGGGGGGGGGGGGGGGGGGGGGGGGGGGGGGGGGGGGGGGGGGGGGGGGGGGGGGGGGGGGGGGGGGGGGGGGGGGGGGGGGGGGGGGGGGGGGGGGGGGGGGGGGGGGGGGGGGGGGGGGGGGGGGGGGGGGGGGGGGGGGGGGGGGGGGGGGGGGGGGGGGGGGGGGGGGGGGGGGGGGGGGGGGGGGGGGGGGGGGGGGGGGGGGGGGGGGGGGGGGGGGGGGGGGGGGGGGGTGGGGGGGGGGGGGGGGGGGGGGGGGGGGGGGGGGGGGGGGGGGGGGGGGGGGGGGGGGGGGGGGGGGGGGGGGGGGGGGGGGGGGGGGGGGGGGGGGGGGGGGGGGGGGTGGGGGGGGGGGGGGGGGGGGGGGGGGGGGGGGGGGGGGGGGGGGGGGGGGGGGGGGGGGGGGGGGGGGGGGGGGGGGGGGGGGGGGGGGGGGGGGGGGGGGGGGGGGGGGGGGGGGGGGGGGGGGGGGGGGGGGGGGGGGGGGGGGGGGGGGGGGGGGGGGGGGGGGGGGGGGGGGGGGGGGGGGGGGGGGGGGGGGGGGGGGGGGGGGGGGGGGGGGGGGGGGGGGGGGGGGGGGGGGGGGGGGGGGGGGGGGGGGGGGGGGGGGGGGGGGGGGGGGGGGGGGGGGGGGGGGGGGGGGGGGGGGGGGGGGGGGGGGGGGGGGGGGGGGGGGGGGGGGGGGGGGGGGGGGGGGGGGGGGGGGGGGGGGGGGGGGGGGGGGGGGGGGGGGGGGGGGGGGGGGGGGGGGGGGGGGGGGGGGGGGGGGGGGGGGGGGGGGGGGGGGGGGGGGGGGGGGGGGGGGGGGGGGGGGGGGGGGGGGGGGGGGGGGGGGGGGGGGGGGGGGGGGGGGGGGTGGGGGGGGGGGGGGGGGGGGGGGGGGGGGGGGGGGGGGGGGGGGGGGGGGGGGGGGGGGGGGGGGGGGGGGGGGGGGGGGGGGGGGGGGGGGGGGGGGGGGGGGGGGGGGGGGGGGGGGGGGGTGGGGGGGGGGGGGGGGGGGGGGGGGGGGGGGGGGGGGGGGTTTTTGTGGGGTTGGGGGGGGTTTGGGTTTTTT
>NW_026561843.1:0-35792 GCF_028858705.1 Grus americana | reverse complement strand
GTTTAGAAGCTAACAAGCTATGAGGGGTCTTTTGTTTGTTCTTCATTCCCTCTCCATGAAATAGCAGCTAGCTTTTTAAAAAAGAAAAGGTGATTAGTAATATGTCTCATTCTTAAAACAGTGACACTATTTTTATTTCTTTCCTCAACGGTGATGGTATCTTTTGGCCTTTTTTTTAAGAGTGGGCTGGAGGTGTATGGTTTTTCTATATTACATTTGTAGGAATCACTATTAGCATTTTGTCAAAACGTTACTAATAAGAAAGAATGAATACATTTGCTTATTCTCTCATCGGAGAAAATGGCTATAAAGTATTTTCAGTGATAGAGGACAACTATAATTTCAGCACTTCCCTTTAGCAAAACACAAGAATTTAAAGCTAGTTTGTATTTTCTCCCATTTTTCTGAAGTTATTTATATAAACTTAAAGGAAATGCAACCAAAGTATGATAAAATGAGAGTGGGTGATTTATTTTGAATACTTATGCACAAAGTCTGAATAATGATAAAGTAGATCTTCAAATGCAGCAGCATGAAAATTAGACACATGCAGTAGAGTTTAACATGACACCGTGTTTCTTCTTTAAAGAGTATCTGGAGCTAGTGAAAGATATCACTTTTCAAAGTATAGACATGCAGAAATTTCTGAAATATTGCAAAGTTTCCAACCGCTGCCTGTGAGGGCACTCTGACTCATACCAGAAGGACTCTGTGCACACCCGTTGCTCCTTTTCCCTCTCACCAGAGACACAGGCTGTCATTTCACAGCCATAAAATACTTCAAAACACAATTCTCCCTAGCTCCCTTCTCCCCCCTTCCACTAGCTGCAGGACTTTGAAGTTTTCTTCTGTCACAACACTGCACTGTGTAATGTTTTTAGGCAGGAAGAAAAGGAGCTCATAGCAAGGCAGCATTTAATTGCCCCGTATTCCTTCAAGGAAACATTGGTTATAACCAGTTCATTAACAAAGTTGTAGCCGTGAGGCAACACAGCCTGGCAGTTGCAGAGCTCATGTCACTGATTTGATTTGTTTTCATTTTATTTGTTGCCAAATGCAAATATTTTTAATTTTTATTTGTTACAAAGACCAAAAGTTACAGGTTTGAGAGTTCTAAGAACCCTACTATGTAGGAACTGTAAGGAAGTTTTCTTCTTCTACTACAGGCTGACTATTTTTCAATTACAAATGTGTTTGACGACTACTTGTGTATTTAGCAAATTAATACATACTTCAGGTTGTAAAACTGTCTTATGAGATTGCAAGTTAGTGGTACTGTACAGCATGAAGAATGTGAAAAAAAACGCTAATACTATTCAAAGTCTCTGACAAATAGCTATTGAGTAGCCGCTAAAGGCCCAAGAGACAAGCATATGGTTAGATCAAGTAGAAGTTAAAGCTATTAGTAGGGCTCCTTGTCATTCTGGCCTCAGATGTGTTGAAGAAAAGTCCTCTGTTTACAGCCCATTTTCCCCTGCCCCCTGCCCCCCGCCCCCCCAGGATCACCCAGCAGTAGCAGCAAATCCTGTTCATTGCCTGCAGCAGTGATGTAGGACTCCTCAGACCAAAGGAGTCCACCGAAGTTCAGCTTCCATCAGCAGCTATGGACATTGATTAACATCAATCTCCAAACAACTTGCTTCAAGCTAACATTCACAAGTTTCTTTGAGATTTAGTTCACCAGATCTCTCCCTTCCAGGTGAACATGTTTAGACAACCTTTAAGGATATTTGACTGATCTCGGGTGCTGTCCTTCCTTCTGCGGTGATTGCTGAAGACAGAACTTGTCTCCAAGCCCAAGACAGAGCGCTGCACTAGAGAACTGCCCTGGCAAAGAGTTTCAAAATCAGCCTGATATCCGGCATCGAAGTTAAATGTTAATCATGATTCTGTAGCTAAGAAGTTACAGATAGTTCTTCATAGTTCCATAGTTAAGGATGTCACAGAATTTTGCAAATAGCTGCTAGGCACTGCTAAGGATGGCTATTGTACAGTCCTACCATTATGTTAGGTAATATTCACCCGAACAATGTATCAATTAAAACGTGATTGTCAAGAGGTAGAAGCATAAGCGATAAAACATTAGTCTGATCAACAGACTGTGAAGAACCATTTGAAGTGCCAGGAGTATTGAGAAACTAGGGGAAAGGTCATGTGGGCCAGGGTTCTCTGCAACCACCGACCCATGAGCCCCTTACCCAAATTATACCACCTACCTAAAAGATAAAGGCGAAGAAAAGAGCCGAGCATGCGTTCTAGCTTGCATGCGAGGCGAAGAAATATGAACCAATCATTGTAACTGGGAGTGTACTAATTTGTAACTTTTGTGTATAAATACAAGAGAACCGGCATTAGGTGTGCTTGATTTGTGGAAATCCAGCAAGCACCCAGGCCCAAATAAAAAGCAATATCTCTCCTGTGTACGTGAGAATTGACTTATTGAACACCGGGCAACAAATCCACTTTTTGGACAACAAGCCTTTCTCCAAAAAGACCTGTTACAGGAGGTCAAATTCTTTCAAGTCTGAACACAGAAAGGGAGAAATCTGATGCAGTTTTTGGCTCAAGTGATTGTTCAAAATGTTTGTGTATTGCCAGGTTGTTTACAAAAGGTGATTTTACATCACAGAAACATGACAGTTTGAATGCCAAACATTGAATGACAGTTTTAATATGGGTCCTATAATTTCAACAAATCATACAGCAACTTGAGTTTGCTACCAGGCTATAAAATGTTTCTGATCTTGTCTGAAGCTTAATGCAATTATGTTCCTCACGTCTGGACCCTGCAGTATTCTCTGCTAGAGATACACTATAGTTTTATGCATTACATTAATAAACGATCTGACTAGCACATGATCATTTCAGCATTTTTTAAAAATAATTTTCTTATATACAGATAAGCTATTTAAAAATTCTTTTTATTACAGAATTTATTTTCTTACCAGAACTCCTGTGCACATTCTGCCTTGAGAAATAATCATTCCCCTTTAGTGGTTGAGTGTTTTCCCTCTTTTCCTGTTTCCCATACTTATACTGCCTGTTTATATACAGTACTTCAGGTACAAATACTAAGGAGCCATGAACTTTCAAATCACTACTGTGATTTATCCTTCAACAAATAAGATCTCCACCTTAATATTTAGCCCATCACTTTTAGTGTAGTTCTCTTGTACCACAGTCCTTGATGTCAGCCATACTAGAAAACTCCTGCAAAAGCATTGCAAAACTGAACAGATTGGCTCCTCTCGTAATTGAATAAGAGGGACTCAGGATGAGTACGAATGCAGCCAGAAGACTTTTTCGTTTTTCCAGTCTAAGGACAACACATCATGTACCCTACTTTAACGCTTGAAAAGAAAACTTAGGGGCTTTCACAGCACCAGACATTTTATTGCCCCTCGCTTTCTTTTGCAGCTCTGTCAACACAGCTACATCAGTTTACCGTGGCAGCAAACCAACCTCTAATTTCGCTTAGTGTCAAGAACAGTGGTGCTCAGAAGTTGTGCATACTCTTAAGATTTCACCAAAGCCACTCCTATAATGTAGAAGCACGCTTCTGTTAGCTTCCATGTGTTATTGGGGGGCACAAAGAGAAGTCCTTTCGATGTTAAGATTTATTTTGTTACCTACACCAGAACATTGATGTTGCTAACAGAGTGCAGACTTTTGGCCTTAAGAGAAAGACCAGTGAATATTTGGCTAACATGGCTGATGTGTAGCTCCGTAAGTAGATCAGACAAGAACAGTGAAAAATGCTGGTGGGTTAGAGTTCTCCGTCTTCCAAGGTGCTGGCCAATATTAAGTGCACCTCATGCGTGAAAGTGTACTATTCCATCTGAGAACCCATGAATCTCAAGAGGATGATTTATCTTTTATTTTCAGGAAGCTGACACAAATACAATGTTCTGTATGCTTCTTTACTATAGAGCGTCTATGCTCACACTAAAGAATTCAATTACACTTATATGTTGCTTCCCTTACAGCAAGTTCCATCAGTAATTCCTCAAGTGGTTTGTTGTTGGTGTTCATACTGGCTTTATAAATATGCTAACGTGATTATGCTCACTATCTGATAATTTTAGGAGGCACCGAAGCTTTCTGAGAGAAATGTGTTCTATGCTTTTTATCAAAATAAGAAGTTAAAAAAAAGCAATCCAAGGATCTCCACCTGCAAAATTTCTGGATGACACTATACCTACATCAGAACTATTCAAATAGTAAATTTGAGTAGTTGTTAAGAGTAACATGCCACTGCAATTCACAGCCACTTGCAGTACTCATTTCTATTTGTATCTGCCCAGCAACATCTGCCTCTGAATAACTTGGGTTACGGAGCTCTGTTTTGGCTAAGTTACATACAGCTATGAATTCAATCATCTGTGGCACTGGGTGTTTGTATGGCAGCTTCTCCCAGTTTAGGTTGTCTTGTATGATATGTTCCCCAGCAGCACAGGAAGAAGACATCAAGTGATATGGAAATACCCAAACAGAATATGCTACCGAGCCAACGAACCATCCTGAAATGAATACTACAGTATGCTTGCAGTTCTATTTGCTAGGCAGAAAAATATCTGTAGCTTTCTAGGCATGGTGGGGCAAAAGTTGGCTCATTTAAATTTCCTGTAGAACCAACATTTCATGGAAGCTTGACTTAATGTGCAGAAACACTCCAAAGTCACATTCTGAGCCACCAAACCACTCTCTCACATGTATGGTAACAAGATGAAGGGTGTTACTGAAACATTTTCCTGGAGGACTTCACAGGAATGCTATTTTGTTTTATAGGCTGGGAGAAATGAGGCTCTGAGTGATCACCTCAAAGGTGATCAGTGTGGAATTACAAGTAAAATGGATTGATTTGTCTTATCTTCTGACTTCAGATGAAAATATCCTACTTCACAGGGGGGAAAAAAAAAGCTTTGGGATTCCCACCAGCTGCTTATCTCTCTGCAGAATCTAAGCATATTTCTTCTATATTTGTCTCAATTAGCAACTATTTAAACACTGTTTAAATTTCAGGTGTGCAGGTATTTTGGGTCCTAATAGACCTCTTTCAGTAGTTTATTTTACCCCTTTTACTGAATATTCCTGTGATTATTAATTGGCTGGGTTTTAGACTCTATTTATATATCATATTACTTTATTATCTATAATTATCTATTATAATAGACATTAAATGAAATAAAAAATAATGATCGGAGACAAGGAAAGATAATGTCTTAGACTGGTTCATTATGCCAGTCCTCCAGCGGACTTAGAGACAGTCATGGACATGAGTGCATTCTCTGTCATAAGTTTGTTAGCAAATTTGTATAAAAATCTTAGAGAATAGCCATTCATCATTCTAAAGATTTTCTAGGAAAATGCGCCATGTCCAGTGAAGATCCTACTGGAGAAGATTGCTTCTTTTCATAGTAGATTTCTGCTCAGATTCATATCCCTTTACAGCCATTTGGTCTAGACTGTGGGAATCATAAAAGAATCATATTCGTGCCTAAATTATACAACATCACCTCCATCCCTTGTTAACGTTCAAGTAATATGGAGCACACTGGTGTTTGCTCTTCTATAGTGACCAAATTCCAAAGGCATGACAAACATTCGGCAAAGATTGCCTATTATAAAACTTTCAAAGCATATGGGAGACCGAGTCAGAGTCCTTGACCTCAATAAAATAGCAAGCAATTTTATTCTTTTTTCTCCTCAGTCTTGGAGGTGTGATGACTTCTCACTAAGATATGGACCAAAAGACAATTTAAGGTGTCCTATATGCAATAAATTCAAAGGGCTTCACATCAGAATGAAACAGAAGTTCGACAAAACTGCAAAAAAATTAAGGGATGGGGAAGTTGCTACTTGTCTAGATCTACTATAGGGAAGTAAGGCTCCCCTCCCCCTGCACCTCTTCCACTCTGAGCAGTAGTTACTATTCATACCGAGGGAGACCAGTGCACATAAGGCCCTTGGTGTTTAGAAAAAATATTTGCATCTAGCTCCTGTTTTCTATGTTCATAGTTCAAGTGCCCAGAATGTACTTTCTTTCATCTTTTGACAAGCTTTCACCAGTCCCATTCACCTCATCCTCTCAAACATCCTTCAATTTCTTTAGGGGTTTTTTGTGGTTATTTTTTTTTTTTTAAAATGTGCTATGATTGGATTTGCATTTTGAAGCTTCCTATTCAGTGTTATATACGGAACATGTCAAAGCTTTGATTTCCACTTACCACCAAACAGAGATAAAAGTAAACACACAAGCAGTAAACGAGCTCCTTTTTAGTGGAAGTACACTGCAGATGGAATGTAGAATTGATGACTACACAGTATCAGCAATGAAAAATTCTATTTCATGTTTAGCACAACAAAACTGAGAAAGATCTTTTATCTAACCAGTGTTCTCACTGACACCTGCAATATAATTGTATAGATATCTGTTGTTCCTTTTTTGCTTTGCATTTACATTCGTCCTACCCTTCACTCTTCCTACTGCTCTACTGTGTTTCAGGGTTTTTGGTTTTGTTTTTTTTTAATTTTTTAATAACTATGAGTAACACACAAATGATAATGTGTAAGTTCACCATTTCTTCAGTTTCCCTTTCCATTCCCTCCCACCATTTTTTTTTCATTTTAACACAACAGTAACTATGCAGTCTAGTATTGCAATCAAATCAAATACTTCTCCCAATCCTGGTAGGAGTCAAATCAAAATTAAATGAAAAATCTCTATTATTTCAATTTCTTGATCACAGCATTGGTCTCTTTCCATTCCAATAGCCACTCGATGACAATATGGAAGAAACCCTTATTCTGTACATCAAACTCTAGCTTTTGCATAATAGCCGTTCCCTCAGGCCACTAGCTCTTAAAGATTGTATCTTAAATCAACACGGTCTTCATATTTCTAAGTTTCTCCTAAGCCTAGGTTAGATGTTTTTGGTTCATGCCTCTCATTCAGACAAAGTTGCAGAGATTCACTCTTTCCCTTGACAATTTCCTTGAACTAAGTTTCAGCTGGCTGGCTTTCCAACTACTGGTGATCTCTCTTCTACTCATCTCCTCACACAGCAGGAGGTGTTTGTTGATGAAGATTGTGTTTCCATCTGATTCTTAAAGCATTCATTTTTAAAGATACAGTTTATTTGCATACGACAAGAATACCAAATATAGAGCCATAACATGGTGTAACAGGTATTTTTCTACAACTCCTCACAGTTATTTTTTCCTCTACTGAGTTAAAAGTGTACAAAGAGAAGGTCTGGTTCAATTATACCGGTCACACCCAGAACTGAGATGTCCCTTTTTAATTACAAGCAGGAAATACCTTTCATAGATAAAATTTTTAAGGTGCACCCATCAAAAAGGATATATTTATTGAGAAGATGTTTTTGGAGCATCACAGAAGTATGCACAGAGAGGCCTGTTTAGAAGTGAAAGCCTACAGAAAATCCAGCCTGTGCTAAAGCATTACATACAATGCACTTTGGAAGACACAAATATTGAAGAAGTCCATCATCCATATGCCTACTGAAAGTACAGCGGGTGTTTACTACGAGATTGCAAGGAGGGTTCAGATAAAGATCTGACTTGATTCCAATTTAAGTATTTTGCATTCTCTAAAATGCTAATGAATGCTGACAAAGATTTATGCACCATTGTTTGAATGCTTTAGTGGCTGCCTCTGTGTAACTGTATTTAAATAGTCACATGAGGAAAAGTGTGAAAAGAGGTTTCAGTGAAAGCTAGTTATGAAAACATGTCACAGAAGACTGGCTTCCCAATAGACTACATTGATATCTACAAGTCAAACAAGTTTAAATGCTGTAGAGGGTAGAATGCTTCATACTTGGAATATTCATGAGTTCACGTATATCCATCATCTTGATATTTACAAATAATCCTTGAAAATTAATTGGAAAAATTACTTGGGGTTTGTTTGGTTGTTTTTTTTAAAACAAACACGCACATGTGTCAACTCAAGAGAAAAGTCTCACACCAGCAGAATTTATACACAATACAATATTTCAAATTTATAACACCAAGTACACAACTTATACTTAACCTAATGGATCGACTAAAAGGTTTTTGTTTATTTGTTTTAAAAGTTTGGGTTGTTTTTTGTTTGGTTGATTTTGCTGGGGGTTTTTATTGTTATTTTGGGGTGGGGTTTTGTGTTACAGATGGAATTAATTCAGTTAAAACCAAACCAGAAAGCCTTTTTAATGAAAAACAGGAGGGTCATATTGAATGCTTATTCCAGAATAGAATTCCAATCTGCTGCTCCTCACCCCAACCCTTTTTTGTTATTTCACTCACATAAAACAGCACCATACCAACATCTAGGACATGAATCCCCCAGGCTCTCTACCTGTAGGCTCTCTTCTTCTGTAGGCCTCTACCCGCCCCTGTATAGTTGTGCAAACTTAGATAACACAGATAATATAGCACCCTAGTAGATAATATGTTTGTTAAATAAATCAAATTCAGCTTTGTTTGTATGCATAGTATTAATAATATAACACTACAGAAAATCAGAGCAGGGAGCCTGGGTGCATGTGGAGGCAGTGGTGGAAATCGGTCATTTAGGTTTGTGCAACCAGAATCAAACATGCATGTGGTACAAAACCCAGCAAAGACGTTGCCATTTCTACTGATGAGCAGATCTACACTTCCACATTTGTTCTGTCTAATGCTTATTCCAGAAAATGTTCAAAGCAAGTGGTTCAACCTTTCTGTAATGGTAATATTTTTCATTCACTCTGAACCTGGGAGACATAAATAGTCTTTGCAAAAAGCTTACGTTAGAAAGAAGTCTCACCATGGGATGGGTATTATTCAGCAAGATTTTTTCTTTCCATAGCTCCATGTGGAGGCTCCAGGCAGCAAGTGTGTAAACAACAGTTGCTATTTACATTCCACGGGGAGATGTAGAAACTCTTTTTGTTATTTATAGTATTTGTGAAATTAAAGCAACAAGTTCAGACTGTATGTACAATTGTCTGTAGTAAATTGATTTTCTAGCACTTCCATTTTAAAAAGTGGCACCTGCTTATCTTTCCTTTCTGCTCATTAGTTCCCTTTCAATTAAAAGCACCAAAACCATTTTTACTCCTCAATTCGCACAAGACTTATGAACATCGAGATAGAGTTCAATGTCTCCATTGATTAGAGTGGAGTGTACTCGATGTGTACAACTCAGTCTAAAAGAATCACGGATGAAATATTGTGGCAGCTACTAATGAGACTGATTGGTGCTTCCATTACATGTTGTATTTCAGCTAGTTTGGTACTTTTCAAGCCTTTAAAACATTCTGGGTTTGAGATTACTCTAAGACAATTGTAGGAAATAAATTACATGAAGAGACTCAAAGTTATAGCAAGAATACTGATATTAATAATTTAACACCAGTTTATGCATAAACCAAACATTCCAATCCTAACAGATCTGATTTTATAAGTGCTTCTAATGACTAAGAATTAGTGATTTCTTTTTTCAATTTAAGATGACTAGAGAGCAAAAGGAAGATTTCTATTACATTTTAGAGCATTAGCAGAACTTGAGTTCCCCTTTGTCACACTTTTACACAAAGCCACAGGAAACAAATCATTTTCCAGCAAGAGCACCAATCAGCATAACAACTTTATGTTACAGAAACTCATTATATGGGGAGAAGAGCATAATGGATCCTTTTATTTTGTTTAGTAAATCAAACTCAGTCATGTCTCCATAAAAATATACCAGTTGAGAAGCCACTTCACTGACAAAATCAGCAGTTTCATTAACCTCAGCTGATCATTTAACCTTAAGGCTGTTAACAAGTCTGACAAAAAAAAGTCTAAATATTTGCTGCAGTAATGACTGCAGAATAATGCAAAATCAGAGACCTTATCTGAAAAAAATCCTGAAAGCATCACATATTAAATAATTTTGGGCTTTCTTAAGCCTTGAGAAATAGTTCATAGAAATTTCTTTGATATCAAATATATTACTGAACATTACTATCTGTTAAATATTTTTCTCTATCTGAATATGTCCACTTATTATATGCTAATGTTCTATGTGGTACACAGAAACTAAAAAAGTGTCCTCCCCCTGAAAGAAATGTACGTGGATGTGATATTCAACACAAAATTAGTAAAACTAAGTGTGCAGATGTATATAAATACACACACTGTTTTACAGTACCCACTTTTACCCCGATCTCAAGAGTTTTCCTCAGCCCTTAGCTACACAGAGAATTCCTGGGGCTACCCACTAGTGGTTACCCAGTTGTATGTATGCCTGTGTAACTGCTCGTACAATATCAATAGTTTTAATGGCTGCTCAAGGATGAACGTTATCAAAGTGTTCTTTTTGAGCATACCTAAATGTGTCTCCTGGTGTCTCAGCTTCTTATACTTGTCCATTGAAAATTCCAAGTGAAACATAATGAAGGGAAGGTGTTGCAGTGAATTAAGATATCAATGAACACAGAATACCCATGGATTATTTTGTCAAATAGCCTATGTTCATAGACAATTATGAAAGAAAATATTAATTTTGATTCCTAATTACATTTTTGTATTGAGAATCAGAATTACTACACTTGCTCAGAATCTCAATTTAATTAAATTAAATGGACTACTAAAGCATGGAATTATCAGGTAAAATAAATTAAGTATAAAGTGTGGATTAACACTTTCATAAAATAGGGATAGTACTATACTACTTTCCCATGTTTGTCTTTAGAATTGGTTTCTTAAGAATCAGCTACATCTCAAGGACAATTTACGCTTGAAAGCCAGTGCAACTGAAAAATTACTACAGTTACTCTTACTACAGTTATAGCCGTTATCACTACATAATTATCAGACATTAGTCAGAACTTCAGGAATGTAGATGCATTGGTGTGGGGTTTCAATAATCAATTTTATGAAACATGGTATCTTGTCAGCAGCTTCGTGGATCAAGACAAACATACAAGGTGGCATCAGGAGAAAGCTGTAATGCTGCAGCAATGGCTGGAATCTGTTATATGATGAAAGTGCTAACACTAACTGATCCTGTAAAAAAGCATTCTGAAAACAGATCTTTTAGCGTGAAGTTACTTTCATTTTTCTCCCCTAAGGAGAAGCTTACTTCCAGATTCTGAGGTTCAAACTGTGATGGGACTGAAGAAACAGGTAGCAAAGACAAAAGAGGATCAGCACATCTAGTATTGAAAAACAATTACTGTGTAAAATGAGGATGTACATATACCATAAATCAATCCTTACCATGACAACAAAACGTGAAGACGACCTCAAAAGTCAATATTGGTGAAGTGTATGACCAATAGGAACTCTTGTTTCTTCCAGTAGTGCTCTGAAGCCCATGACACTGACAAGTACAGAGCTGTAAGAAACTATCCTACCATTTTATTAAAGCTTTGTAATCTAATGTGTTGTTAGAAATACCAGTAGTCATTCTAATTGACTGTTGAACTAAGTGCCACCTTGACTAAGAGGAGATCTGTATCTGTTGAAGAACAAGCCACTAAAGGAATATTTACTTTTCTCAGTTACTACTGAGTGTAACACCACACTGCTTCTACCAACCAGCCTTGTCTTGCCTGCATCTGTAGGTCATCGCTGCACTGCTACCATTCCCATGCACGTTCTCAGCACTGTCTGTAAAACCCAACAGCTCCATGTTTATACCACCTGGGCTTCCTCAGGTTTCCAGGACTGAAGACAATACTCACAGCTGAGCCTGGCTAACACGGTATTTGTCATTTGGCAGACTATTGTGAGGGAACTAGCTACCAGTTAAAACAACAAATTTAGGGTTGTTTTCCCCTCAGGGGTGCTGGTTCCTTGGTACAGCTCCAAACAGCAGAAATAATTCTAATGTATATTAAGAAAACAGTAGTGCGGGTACCTGCCTAGCCCTCAGGCAAACCTGCTACATAGCAAAGAAAAAAAAAAAGTGCATTAAACAGTCTTTGAATAGTTATTTTACATAAAAGCAGCAATGGCAGGCTGAGTAGTTACTGAATGTTAAACCATGATTGTGGCAGATAGTGAACATATTCTCTCCTCATCCTTTTTCATCTATGGCATTGATAAAAGGAAATCTGAGTATTTACTCTAGTTTAGAGCAGAATTTGAAGCTGAAAAGATGATGCAAGGGGGGTGGCAGGTTCTCTGACGCAGCCAGAAGTATAAAACCTATAACATAATTTTGTGTTCAAATATTAATCAAAGGTTTCACTTAATAAATATCTTGTGCATGAATTTAAGAATCGAGGATTTTTAAAGCCCAGTCTGTAGGCACTGAGGATTATTTTAGTAATCTATTACCTCTAAAAATTTTCAGAGCGTGTACCTAATTGCAAGTTGCCCATGGTTGTTGTATCATCATAATTTCAGATTTCTAATGACATCTGACTATAGCATAAATTGCTGAGTTACAAATTTCTGTTTATTCCAAGGCTATAAAATATTTAACTTGAATCCACAAATATTTTCACATGCTGTTAGTTTACTTTGTATGATCAAACATTTACTGCATAGGCATTTTATATTTAGAAAGACTGTTTACATACATACTGATATACTGCTTCTAAATAAAATAAAAAGTATCAACAACTTCTGCAAGAAGTTTAGCAAGATCTGAAATTAACTTTAAAAACAATGTTTTACCAGTACTTTCTAAAATACGACTTATACCAGGTAAGAAATACAGGAGGAGAAATAAAGTTTGGGAAAAATAAATCAGTATTGGAGTTTATACTTTTAATAATAAAAGTGTCTGAGATAGGTTGCAAATTTTTTTACTATCATTATTTTCTCAGAATGTTTCTGTAGGATCACCTTTTTTCCCCCCATACCATTGCTATCTAACCCTTATTCTTTTGCCATTTTTGTCTTCTAATCTGTGTTTCTCAAACTTTAAAATGCTGCCTACAAGAACTTTAATACCATGTTACTATCACAAAACAGCACTATGTTGTTGCAATGACTAATTTGACCACCTTTACAACTTTTGGGGAAAAAAAAATTAAAAATCACAAAACCAAAAAAAGTGTCCTAAAATATTCCATCAACAGCACAGTCCAACTCTTGCCAGCACAAGGTCTTTCATTTCATCCCTAGAAGAAGGTCGTGCTAAACTCCAACTTGAAATTATAGAAGAAAATGGGATTACCTGCATCACGACAAATGAGAGCCAATTCCAATCCCAGCATTTTTAACGTACCAAGAAGCTTTAGGGTGGAGTTTGACAGATTGGCTCGCTGTACACTGTGCTAGTAGTTCTACCTGCTGCAGTTTCTATTATGACTACAATTCAGAAATATTCGGAGAGCACATTTACCTGTACAGTGTCCCAGTTATTTTGTAAGACACAGCATCTGGCAGAAACATCTTCAAAACATATGACAAAAAATACAAAAATATTAAATAGAAGGTTGTTTATGGCTCTCATGTACCAAGCAGCAGGAAACAGAAATCACATGCTATCATTATTGTTTCCTAAATTTGCAGCTTAATTCCTAGAACAGCTGAGTTGTGCTGCTAAAATTAGAGTTTTACAACAAGAGACCGCTAAATAAGAGACAGTAGGCAATGGGTCATTTAGATGAGGTTGCTATGGAATGAAACCATCCAGGATTCCAGATTATTCAGTCTCATTTTCACAAAATTTAGATTCAATGTGAGATTAAAGGAACAACAAAACCCTTTCTACTGCAGATATTTTGAATATTGCTGTGGACTGCACCATCATTTAGCCTCAAAGTATTCCAGCACTGACCTCCAACTATTTTACTGTTAAAACATCCATTAACTTTGCTCGCATCACGTTTGTAGTAATTATAGAAAATGAGCACTGCATCTCAGCCAATGTGCTACTGCTGGCAAAGTAAAGGGCACATTAAGATGCAGGCCCTATTCTACAGTACAAACATTTATACAAAGATTATAGAAGTCAGTTGAAAGATTTCCAGTTAAAATTGCTTGTGTCATTAATAGAGATCATGTAGTCAACATTAGCTCTGTTATTTTCTCAGCTACAGAGACATTATACTAGGTACAATGATGATCACACTAATGTCTTTTGAAAGAGGTTTCTAAACTTACTTTTGTACTCTAGTTTTTGGTTAGATCAACTTAAAACTGTAGTTTCCAGATATAGTCCTTTGTCAAACAGGTGAATGGCAGCAATCGTACAATATAGAGCATCAGGAGAACGTCAAACTTGTACATCATGTGTGTGTCAAAACTGATTTACTCTGCTTGGGAACAGTATTCAGCTCCTGAAGAAAATAATGATGGGGGAATTACGAATTTGGTATCCCGCCTTCAAAAGGAGAGAGGGGGGTTTTTTTGTTACTTTCATCCCTTCAATAAAAATAAAGGTCTGTTACAAAAGAGCACTCAGGATTTTTATTTGACAAACAGTCTTTGGTTGTCAAACTAATACATATATATACGCACACGTATATGAATATTAGTTTGACAACCAACGATCAACAATCTTGCTTAGAATGGAAATGCTATGGGAGACAGCACCATAAAAAAACCCCAGCCCCCAGAAAGCAAATAATTCTGTTTGCAAGACAAGGTACTAAAGAGTTAGCAAAGATGGTAAAATTAAGGTCAATGTGCTGTGAGGACTTGATGATTCAAAATCTAAGATCTCTCAGGTGAGACACTAGGTAACTTAGTTATCACCATTTTTCTAGCTACTCTGTGGCAGCACAGCAAGATACAGGAGGCTTGGCTACGTAAAGGTTGAGATTGAAGAAAGCGGAATGACATGGGGAATAACCATACAAACAGGCTCCTGCAGCTTGTATATTTGCCAGAAGCATGAGGTGGTCATCTGAGTGGGACAAGTGAGAAGAGACCTGGACCCTGAAAAGGTAGAGGGAGGGAAGCGGAGAAGATCCAGCTGGGAGCCAGGCTGTCAGCCTAGGAACATCAGCCCTTCAGAACAAAGGGTGCTTTTAGTTGGAAAGTTGTAGCTCCTTCTAATGTGCATTGGGATGCAGGAGCCTAGCAGAAGTGGAGCCTTGCAGAAATAAAACAAGTGGTCTGAAAGGATCAACTCTACCAAATTTGAGCAAATGACCTCTTGATATCCTTCCTAGCCCTATACTCTGAGGAGATATATAAATTTTTTAAATGCTTTAATTTTTTTCCAAAATGAAGCAAGTCTATTATCCAATTGGTGGTAGTATTATTTTGACCAAGAACAAGACAGACGCGCTACTCTGATTAACTTGTTTGAGCTCTCAGAAGTAACCATTTGTTCAGTTTGATATAGTGCACAGAATCGCTCACTGCAGGTGGGATGCTTACGTACAGATGACCCACAGATGATGGCAGTGTCTTTGCAGATTTATTAGTAATTAGTGCTCTGTCTTCCGAAATGAGCATCTGTAGAGTTAGAGAATCCAAAATGTATCTAATTAAACAGTCAGTGAGACTATTCTCATAAGATGGTTTAAGTTATACAAAGCCAACAGGAATAATTTCAAATTTGAAGTCATCTATAACATGGGATAACTATGAGCTTAAGATCAATTCAGCCAGCTTTTACTTAGTCAAATCTAAGAAGACACCATACATAGTATCCAGACCCAGGCCTGTCTTGAGTAATATTCGCTATAAAATGATCCTTTTAGATTTGCTGTGCTTTCAAGCAGGCAGAGTGAAAAAGAACCAGAGCTAGCAGTGGGGGGTGAGGAAGACCCAAAAATAGTTTTAGTTGCTGACGTGCCATTATGTAGTTTTTATTTTCTTCCTTTTGACTCATTTTGTAGGTTTTCTGGGACTCTAACGTAGCATATCAATTCTGATTCAGTGTTGTCCTTGAACATACAGAGTTCAGCACGCAGAACACTGAAAGAAGCAATTTAGGTTCTTCCTCCCACGCAATTTCTTAAGATGAATGCTGAGAAATCTCACAGGAGAAAACTGTTGTTTTTGAACAGAAAAGATATCGAACAGTACACTTACCTGTTCAAGAACTTACTACTCTACAACGTTAGTGAATGAACATCTCTATGCACCCTAAAACTCTGTTTTCCCTTTTCCTGAACCTGCCGCCCACCCTTTACAGCTTTTTGACACTGCACCACAGCAGATAGCATACACAAATTTCAGATATGTGAGGCTGTTCATACATAAATTTAATGTTAAGCCTTCTTTCTCCTTTGTTTCTTTCAAGATTTCCAAGTCATTGTTTTCCTAAAACAATGCACGAGTCTGAAGGACAGCCGACGTTCCTTGGAGTTCTTGTTTTGGTAGTCTGCTGATATGTACTGCTATACAAAACCTTTTGCTAGCCTATTATCTCTAGGTAAAAATGTGACAGCAGAGATCTATAACTGGGGTCTTTTACATGAAGCAGCCAAAGCGATCCCTCATTAGAGAGACAAATAGTTATCTCCTAGCAACTAGATAGCATTCGCTTTCCACAGCTAATTTTAAGGAAATTGTCCTTGAATGTCTATTCCTGCTAGGGGAAAACAAAATGAAAAGTGGAGACTCAACAAGTTCTGTTCAGTAAAATAAAAGAAAGGCATAGGGAAGTCTCAATGACTGAGTCTAATTTCCTTTGTCATTTTCAGCTTTTGTTTTTCCAGCTAATACCTTATGACTAATGTATCAGAACAAGTTTTAATGATAATTGTGGATTAGTTTAAATTCACTTCCTCTTTGATCTGAGGCTATATTAAAACCCCAGACGTGATTTGGATATGTTTTAATACCCAAGTCAAATCCTACATTCAGAAAAATGTCACCTCCATGCCAAAGTACAGCAATATCATAAGATCCTGGGCCAGACCATGGTTGTTTCTCAGTTGCCAGAGAGCCCAGGGTATGGTGCAGATCCGTAGACGATATAGGACAGACATTTTTACCTTTCAGATTAGTCAGCAGCAGCAGCTGTAGTAGAAAAGTAGAAAGAGGACATATTCAAAGGGGACAGAAGTGCTTGAATACTGAATTTGGGCTGCTCTACCAGCTACTACCCATAAGACTGAGTGAAAGGAGTTTAAGAAAGTGAATGAAGAGGAGCAGTACACTGGAACGCTCAAACCTCAGAGCATCACCCAGCTACGTAGGCAGGAAAACACTTCAGCTGGGCTGCCATATCAAGTGTTACGGATACAAACAGCTGAGCCATGTTCCTGACACCACACTGAGAAATAAGCTGAAAGAGATAACTGCAAGGCACAAAACACATAACGGCAAGGGAATGAAAAGTCTCCCACTACCCCAGAGTTTCAGTTCAGCATACAGTAGAAAACATCCCTCTTCTACCAGGTGAACAGCTGCTGCACACTTCCCTGTGATTTAAAAGCAGAGCTATTAACTAAATGTAATTTGGCAGAAGTATCCGCTGAGGATCCCACCAGTTGGCACACCCCAAGACGCTCCAATTGTTTGTGTTCCATTAAATAGCTTTTAAGCTGGTTTTGGCATTCACACGGAGTTACAGTCACAGCAACCCTATTCTGGACAGCACGGGCAGCACGTGAAAGGTCAGTAGTAGGTTTTCAGCATGAATGGCACTGGGGCTTGGTATCCTGAAACAGTACACTCATAATAGTAAGGGTCTCCAGAAGCTCAGAGGAGGGCAAGAATGCCAGATAAACAATATACATACACATTGTTATTTGGTACCCTCAGGTTTCATCCAAAACTGCTGGCATGCATAAAAAAAAAAGATTTGTTGAAATAAATGTATATCTTAGTAGGCTCTTTGATTAACCACTGCTGCAGTGTGTTGGGTTTGCGTGGCAAGGTTTTGGTAGCTGGGGGGCTACAGGGGTGGCTTCTGTGAGAAGCTGCTAGAAGCTCCCCCTGTGTCTGATAGAGCCAATGCCAGCCGGCTCCAAGACGGGCCTGCTGCTGGCCAAGGCCAAGCCAATCAGCGCCTCTGTGATAACATATTTAAGAAGAAAAAAAAACAGTTAGAGAGAGAGCTTTTGCAGCCTGAGAGAGGAGTGAGAAGATGTAAGAAACTCTGCAGACACCAAGGTCAGTGCAGAAGGAGGGGCAGGAGGAGCTCCAGTCACCGGAGCAGAGATCCCCCTGCAGCCCGTGGTGAAGGCCATGGTGAAGCAGGCTGTCCCCCTGCAGCCCATGGAGGAAGGATGAGGGGGTGTAGAGATTCCACCTGCAGCCTGTGGAGGACTCCACACCCAGAGCAGGTGGAGGCACCTGAAGGAGGCTGTGGCCCATGGGAAGCCCACACTGGAGCAAGCTCCTGGCAGGACCTGTGGACCCATGGAGAGAGGAGCCCACGCCAGAGCAGGTTTGCTGGCAGGACTTGTGACTCCGTGGGGGACCCACGCTGGAGCAATCTGGTCCTGAAGGTCTGCACCCTCTGGAAGGGACCCATGCTGGAGCAGTTTGTGAAGGACTGTCTCCCATGGGAGGGACCCCAAGCTGGAGCAGGAGCAGAGTGAGAGGAGTCCTCCCCCTGAGGATGAAGAAGCAGCAGAAACAACGTGAGATGAACTGACCATAACCCCCATTCCCTGTCCCCCTGTGCTGCTGAGGGAGGAGGAGGTTGAAGCTGGGGGTGAAGTTGAGCCCGGGAAGATGGGAGGGGTGAGGGGAAGTGTTTTAAGATTTGGTTTTTATTTCTCATTCCTCTATTCTGTTTTGCTTCATGGATGAATTTCCTCTCTCAGTTCAGTCTGTTTTGCTCCTGACAATAATTAGTGAGGGATCTCTCTCCCTGTCCTTATCTCGACCCATAAGCTTTTCGTTATACTTTTTCTCCTGTCTAGTGAACAAGGGGAGTGATAGAGCAGCTCTGGTGGGCACCTGGCCCCCAGGCAGGGTCAACCCACCACATGCAGAAAGGTTTTTCAGCCTGAAAGATTCATCCAGTTGACAGTATGTAATTAAAGGTGCAGACAG
Source organism: Grus americana (assembly GCF_028858705.1). Taxonomy (NCBI): domain Eukaryota; kingdom Metazoa; phylum Chordata; class Aves; order Gruiformes; family Gruidae; genus Grus; species Grus americana. The sequence goes on along the minus strand of NW_026561843.1, from coordinate 16,889 downwards.
CAAGACAAGCTGGTCCTCATCCTCTCTTTCACCTTCACTTGAATGTGCAAAAGCTATCCCACAAAAAAAAAAAAATAAAAATCAAAGAGCTTGCTCTGTATTGAAAAATTGATCCTACTTAGAAAAGAGAAAAGTTCTTTTGTTTATGTCACTTAACTCCATATAGATAAAGTGCCTATAGATGAGTTGATTTAAGAAGACTTAATGGCCAATTACTGGTTTGAGATGTAACAGTATCTACAGTGCATGACAGAGGTTGCTAATGAGTTACCTCCATGAAAAAAGGATCCATTAGCCAGATGTTCAGGAAACACTACTTGTACTATAAGGTCTTAAACAAGGATTTTTAAAGCTACCTTCTTTACACAACTCCTTAGTGCTTGCTCTTTAGGAGTTACGAGGTTTAATTTTTGTTTTACAACTTAGGAAAGAAAATAAACTTTTCCTTGTTTCCCTTACTAATTATTTTGTGATGCTATAAACTGTATCAGTCAGTGCAAAGCTGGTAGTACAGGAACATTTAATGACATCCATGACTTCTGAGCGCACATGGCCCTGTAAGTCAGTGGTAAGGTATGAAAGGTACTTATTAATAAGACCACCAAAAAAACCTGAAGAAGTCAGAATACCTTTTGCAATACTACTGCAAATACAAAGAAGGGTTTGCATTTGCTTTCAGTCAACATCTGTTGTAAAAGATGCCTCATCTGAAAGGATACCTTCCCCTACTCTTTTACTAAGTTATACAAAGCAAAATTTTCCCTTAGTGGAAAAAAAAAAATAGAGGAAACAAATTTAAAAACATTTTCTTGAAATAATTTTGAATAACAATCTTCAGTTTAATTACTTTCTTAAATGAGAAACTAATCAATGAGCGTGAATGTTATGGCAAACATCTATGTTTCAGATATTTCCTTCCTTTCTAAAAGGATTCAAATCTCTGACCAACTAACCTCTCAGGATATGGGGGAGATCACGGGGCGGGGGGGGGAAGAAGGACGGGGGAGACAGAGGACTTCCTTGGAGATGATCCAGAGCTGCAGCTAGAGGTGAAGCCAATTATTGTTCAATATCAAACAACAGCTAATTTTTTAGTAACTAAAGGGAAGACATTATTATTGCGTACCTCATTTAGAGAAGTATTTCTTCACATCTTCCTTATAAGGATACTTAATAAGGACAATAAATATTACAAGAAAAATAAATCTAAAGAATAGAAAAATAAAATTAAAGAAAAACAAGGGTTTAAGTTAAAATATAAACCGACTTTGAATGTATGAATATTAAATGGCTTTGAATGAAATTTTTAAATGTACATTTCAAAATTCAGTGCAAAATAAGTTAGGTTTTCTTTCTGAATGAAGGATACAGTAGAAGAAGCATAAGAAAAGTAGCCCAATAACTAGCTGTACTTACTAGTATGTGCTTAAACACATGCAGGTTATTGGAGAAGATTAATAACAAACATGGACTGAGCATTAGTGCTAGATACAATATATGGATTTTCAGTACTTTATTTAGGGATGGCATTTTGTGTTTTCTGAACCTGAATTTTTAATGTCAAAGCACTGATAAAAATACATAAATCACCCATCTGAAAGAAGCACAGTGCTATCAGCCCCAGCTGTCATGGCTAAGATGGCTGTCAGCTTTATAAGATTCTCCTTTACTCTTCTCTACCCTTAAAAAAGCAGAACTCTTAGAATTATGTTAGTTATAACATAAGTTAATTATGGCAATTAATATGAAGATACATTTGACCATGAAGTCACTGTAGCCTCCAGTCTGACAAAAACTCGCATCTGTTCCAATAACCTGCTCCAAATGACATCCTTAGAAAAACCAGCATATTAGCGTCTTCATCATAACTCCCTCCTTTTTTTAATCGCTATTGGTATATTTCTATATAGATGCATATATGTATAGACATAAATATATATATACACACAAATATTTATGTATATACACATTTATACATATACACATGTATATTTATGTGTCCTGGCCAAGACTAAAGTGTCCTTTCACTTGTAAAGGGTTCTAAATTTTTGCATTCTCTAACTTATTAGTTTTAGTTATACTGCAATATTTGCATGATGACATTCAAGAATGATCCATCGTATGAATCAATAGCAGCAATGCTTTGAACACCCACTCAGAGAGTCAATGCAAGCTCACTAGCATGCTCCAGCTGAGACTCTGGCTCCTTATTTCCACCACAGACAACGAAATTGGAAAAATCCTTTTTGGCAGGTATAATGGAACACCCTCCTACTAGTTACTTTGCAATATTAATAGCTCCTGTCTAAAATGCTGGGTTTAGTGCACTCAGTAAGATGTTTACTTTCAAATAAGAAATTAGATTCTTGATAAAGTACCGTATTCTAAGCCAGAGTGCCTAAAAATAATTCTTCTCTATTCTTTATCTGTTCCCAGAAAAGTTTACTGATGCTTCTAAAGATCATATTAACAGATCCATTATCATATGATTTTTAATGAAACTACAGTTTTAAAAGCCTTTTCAAATACTTTTCAGAGGCTCCTGGTACAGATTTCTTCTTGGTAACAGAGTCACCCTCAATTGCTTGTATCAAACAGCAGTCCACAGCTTTGGTACACAGATACATCACCAAATAAGTCGTTTCCAAGTGTGAAGCATCATCTGTGAGCTGGGTATGCTCAGTTTTGTTAGCTTAGTTTGAGTTCTGAGAACCAGGGACAATGAACTGTCCATTTCAATGACACCGCATGATGGTCTACCACGTGTAATTAAGAGATTCTTTCTGATGAGGCCTTAGTGCCTCAAAGCAATCATTAATAACATCCCAGATTTCATATTATAGAATTATAGTATGTAACAGGGATAAGTACAAGCAATTCCCAGGTGGTTGCTGGGATGAAATTCTTCCTTTCTGGTTCTGACAGCAGTTTACATTAGAGATCTAATGGATGCCAGGTGGATGTTTTGACGCGCATGCACTGCCATACATGGAGGCCTTACTGTTTTGTTAAAATGAAAACTACTCTGCAACATGTGTTTTGTGCTTCATGTGCATGCTGCTGGTTCATTCGTTGCACAGGCAGGAACTCCACTGGTTCAATAAAACTTCACTAGTGTGCCATAGCAAACATCAACAACCGCATTCTAAATATTAAATCATATTTCATTAGTGACATAAGGTGCTTTTTCTGAGAAGAAAGTCAAGTGAAATCACTGGCCAAATTGAATCACAGTGGGTTAAAGCCATATATATAGCTAAGTAAACAAAGCCACTGGAACAAAACAGATCTGGCTTCATAACCTTGGTACTTATACCGCTGCACAAAGCGGGTCTCGAGGCGATAGCAATGTAACAGCAGCACTCCCTTCTATACGCAATGTGCAGTACTACGCATAACTGGAGGCAGAGTGAAGGTTATACTGACAGCTAGAACTAAGATTTCCCTCACTGTAGATCACTTGAGTCTAAGACAGCAATATTACTTTAAAATACTTGTTTTATATTGTGTAATGTATGCATATGTATATAAAAGCATATTCAAGCTTATACTTTGATACAAAATATTAATGAGAGCACTTTTGGCTCAGTTTTTCCTTGATGAGTCTGATATGAAGGTATTTCATGATTAGATCATCTGCATCTTTTGTTCACAACTTTGCCTATTTACTAGTGAAACAAATTTTGGAGCAGTTTGGTAGTATTTTTCAAGTATCATCTGAGAATTCTGCTGAGAAGTTTCTTCCCTGAAGTGAATGGTTTATTTGCTCAAGTGGGCAATGAAACTAGTAGCTGTAGGAGAAAGGAGTTTAGCTCTGTTGGCAAAAAGATCCTGTTTTAATGACATGGGGGGAAAAAAAAAAAAACACACTACTGCTCTAAGATGCCCTCATCCATAAAATAAGGAAGTAGAATAGGTGTGCTTTTTTTCCATTAAAATGTAAACCAATACTGCATAGTAATTATGTTTGAGGCTTGCAATGAGATAGCTAAGTTTTAAATAAGATTGTAAAATTAAGAATAAATTTTACAATAGTATTGATAGAACAGCAAATGAATAGCTACAAATCAACTATAGAAATGCCCCTCTACCATTCAATGAAGACAAAATTAACTACAGCAAGGAGGAGCCTGTGAGAAGGGAGCCTTGATTATCGAAGCAAACCCTGGCCATCTGATCTTGGATGCTGGCAATAAGTAGGATAATTATTTGGATAATTATAGTATTGGTTGCCCAGCACTCCCATATGTTCCATTAAACAAACCTTTGGCATTATGAACGGGCTGTAGGCAGAACTGAAATGGAGATACCTGAACTCCTAAAAGGGGTGGCAAAGCTTAATGAAAGAGAATTAATGGCAATACATGATCCCAAATATCAGCTAAACCAGGCAGCCCCTTGATGGCTTAACCTCAGAAAGACACAAGGTGATTTCAAACTAATGCAGGCAATTCAGGAAAGTGGCACCTCTGCAAATTCAGCAGTGGACCTAACTTCTTCCAAAAAAACAGATGGCATAACACTTATGAAATAAAACGTGGTTCTTTCTTATGAAGCCTTTCATAGGAAGTGAATATTCAGAACATTTAGAGTCACACCTGTTGTCTCAGATATTGAGCTAGTTAACTATCTCAGATACTAGGTGCTTAAGGAAAATTCTCACCAGAATGAGCTGCACATGTTCTCTTCACTTAACGGTATTTAGCATTGGTGGTAATTGTTGATCTAACTGAGCAGAGAATAAATTACTTCAGTGAAAGTACACATATATCTCACTGTTTTTAGTGTTTTGGGTTTTTTTAATTTTTCAGAGGTACCATTTACACATTTTGTTAAGCTAACCTACCCAGTAGGGATTTAGTTTAAAACTCAGCAATTTTTTTTTTTTTCCTACCACCTTAATGTAGGTCAATGGTATGTTTGTATCTCCATAGGTATCCAGACCACAAAAAGTATCCTATATTAATCCACTCTCTTCAAGACACTATTCCTACAATAAACTAAGCTTGTCTGCAATTCTGTTAAAAAAAAAGAAAGAAAACATCAATAAATTCCAGAAGTGATTAAACAAGTTACTGAATTGGTCCCTAGATAGATATTTTGATACCATTGCCAATAAGTCTAATGTATGTGTAGTACTCTCTTGCAGATAATCAGAAAGCACCTTTCAGATGAGCTAGGATTTATTTTAGAGGAGTGTAAATCTTACCGAAATAAAAATGCATAGTCCATCTAATTTTGCTGAATGGATTAACATTGTTTATAAAGTTGAAAGAAATACAGCACATAATTTGTGTTGGTTGGATGTAGGTAAGAAATATACATGTAATAAATATAATAGACCAATTTGAAAGTTTATACATTGAAGACACTTATAAGCATCACTTTCACATGCTTACACGGTTTGTCATGGCAACCTGAAATATTTTAACATCTTTATCTCATGGTGCTTGAATTGCATCAGATGAGGTACAGCTGCAAATTCAGAGGGGTCTACCACTGTAGCAGCCATTATGGACTCCAGCCATCTGCTCATATGCCAAATTGGTAGTCAAACACTCCCGACTGGCTGGATAAGACAGTTATTACTTGATCCAAAAGATCTTTAATTGTCATGTCACAGCACATTGATCATGCAAAATTTGGTACAGTGCTCTAACTTTTCATTGTGGTTGACATAAAGCACTGTCATTATAGTTTGTTACCATTCAAATGCGCTATCAGGTGTCATTTTTATTTTCTTCCAAACAGCTGATGATCCTGGGCACCAAAGCATGCCCTGCTGCAAGGATCATTCGGAATCCACTGCCATCCCAGTGTCCTACAGCACAGAGGATTTCCACAAGTTAATCCTTCTTGCAAACCTTTGTTTCCTCCAAGCTTTCAGTAAAGAGCAGCTAAGCTGTTTGCCCTCCCTTACTGTCAAGGTCCAATATCATCACTGTGACAAAGTAAATAAGTAGCTATCTATTTTTATGACTCAGTTGAATGCTTGCTTGAAATTTTCTTCCTGTGCTTAACTGGGAGGAATATATCAGGTAAGTACCCAAAAGAGCTATTCCTTAAGACTCCTTTGTTACCTTGCCATTACAGGTAGGTTTGCCCTGGTGCACTGGATTTTGTCACTTCTACCTACTTCTTCTAGGGTTACGGAGGAATACCACAGAATTTAGCAACTTTGCATCAAGTTATCATTGTGGAAAGAACAGTTAAATAGCTGTAATACTTCGTCTTATAGTTACCAACATGTTGTGAAATCTCATTCTCATAAAACTCACTATGATTTTTTTTTCAAATATAACCGTTCACCAGCAGCTGTTTGAAAAGTGAGTAGCCAATCTACAAATTTTTCCTTAGTAGATGGTTGACATTACTAACACCACACAGCTCACAACAGTCACAGCAAAACATTACAAATTTTAAGTGAGATATCAGACCAACCATTCTGCATTTTAATACACCTCTTGATGACTTCCTCATCCCTACCACTTGGCAATAAGCAATTAAGTATTTTGTTATTTCAAAAACAAGTACTCAACACTTCAGAAAGTTGCAGTCTTACACAAAGTATGAAAAAGAGCCTTCCTTAGAAAGGCACTATTTGGATCAGTATTTCAAACTGAGTTTCTAATGTTTCATTACTGTTGTTTTAGAGAAGAGTATCTAAAATCATGAAGTCATAAGGCCAGGAGTCGAGTACTGCTACTAGCTAGATTCAGAAAACAGGCTCTAAATACAGCACTTAAATTTCATTTAATGCCTCCTGTCATGTCAACAGTCCTTTATGTTGGAAATTACTATTCTAGGGAAGAAAGTTAAATAAATGCTCACGTCCTTAATTTTTTTTGATAGCCCCTGTTATTACTTCATCCAAAATCCAACATTTTTTCATTCAAGACCACACATTTAGTTACAATTTACTAAATTCCCCGCAAAGCGTACAAGCTTCCACAAACATTAAATAAGGATCTACTTGTTTCTGTCACACGTTGCTGAATGAACGGCAAATGCCTTCAGCACTTTAGGGTTAGGGCTATTTTATCGTGACCACTAAGGGGCCATTTGTGCTTCCTTCTGCTCCTCTATCTTCCACGCCTTCCCCCCTTCACCCTGCTGTCGGTATCTTTTCCAGGAGAGCCCTTTCAGGCAGAGCCATGGCAGTCCTGTGGGCAAAGAAAATGAGAGTAAAGCCTTATGACCTGAGTGAGAGCAAAGCTGTTCCTTGCCTTAAATATGCTGATACTCTTCTTTCCGATCCAAGACTTAAAATAAACGGCAGCTTCTCAACAACTGGCGTAATAAGGCTAGGCAGTGTTACGGACGGTCTGCGCTGTTGTACAGCAACTCAAGGTAACAGTGAAATACCCATGGTCACAGTGAAACGGAAGGGATGTTCATGAGGGACAGCACTTTCTGTGGAGTAGCATAATAAAAATAAAATCCAATTTGACAGTTATGTCAGCTTTTCAGAGACATGCTACAACACCCTGAAGATGCAAAGAGACTTCAAATGGAATGACTGCTTGCATTTAAGGCTACTTAAGTAAAGCCTTAAGCAAACAAACCCCATGTCCCACACTCACCCCTTACCCAAAAACAACAGGAAGAAAACCCAGTTAAAGAGGTAGAGTTTAGATCCCACTGACTGCTGTAATTCCCATAACTCATCTATCTGGCTACTGTTTTTTTCTAAAGGCATTGAATAAAACCAGAAGTGGGTAAGAAGCATCAGAGAAAACTGACAGTGTTTTGTCAATACCTCAGCTTAAATAAAAGGGCAGTTTATCACATTAAACATTTTTGGTTTTTTTCCCCAACATCCTGATACACCTCAAGGAGGCAGCAAAATGATTGTGCTGTTTGTATAACAGCTACCTGAACAATCTTACAACAGAGAAGAAATACCTCCATCAATAGCAGTGAGTAACCACTCTAGACCACCTGGGGTTTCAGAGAAATCATTCCAGCAGGTAAGAACTGCAAGTTAGGAATCGTACTCACCTCTTTGTGAGTTTTGCTGATAAGCCAGGTCATGCCTTTCTTTAAACAGGAACATTTACTTAAAGAGACCAACAGATAGAACTGTGCAATTTCCTTGTGTTATTCAAGGCACTTTGATATACTGATTTCTCCCCTAAAAATTAATGCCTAAATGCAGAAGTAACTAGATGTTGCTAACAAAATAGCACAAAATGATTCAGAGTGACACAGAAAAGTCACTCATAGAAACGAAGCAACTAGAACAACTGAGAAAACCCAAAACTTCTCTACTAGAAGTGAAAATTTGCATTTACTTCACTATCGAGTGCTGACACAACTGTGGAAAAGTCAAAAGCAACAACTGAGACTTAATAGGGAGCTTTGGCTTGATTGAAGAGCAGTAACTGATAGGTTACCAAACATAGCCTGTACACAGCAGATACTCTTACAGAAGCTTGTGCATTTTAGTATTGACAGCAAACAACCACCTAATGTTCCCCTCCACACACTAAAGCTTTACCTTTCAGCAGGTTCAAACACTGTTAAAAATACTAGAAATTACAAACACTCAATTAGCCTTTCACAGCTATCTATAGAAGTCTAGTGCCTATATCCTACTTGGTTTTTTAATCCTTAAAAGGCTGAAGGCAGCTGTAGGGCACAGTCAGATACTCTGAAGATCACTAGAGGGAAAGATGTATCTACCGCTGCAGCTGCTTTGGGCAGGAGTCTAAAGCAGATGTGCTTCTGGCAATAGTAGTGATGTAAAGAGATTTTTTTGGATACTTGCAACATTACTTGTGCTAGAAAGTCCTGCATAAACAAATATAATTCATCTGCATAATCACCACAACTCCAGTACTTCGGCTCAATCGCACAGGCAGCAATTCTAAGAAAGACTCAGCTGCTGCATCTGCGTAGCTCAATTACACACGAACTGCATAGACAGCATGCTTCAGAAGTGCTGCTTACGCATCAGAGCGGCTGAGCACTACAGAGCTGATTGGAGAGAGGGGGCACACAGACACGTATTACTGGGGGGAAAAAAATTCTCAAATAAAGCAAGCCCAGAGTTCTGTTGACAAATGAACCCTTTAAGTTCAGGGACATATCTATAATGCAGATTTAGATTACGGAGGAGGACAGGTTACTCAGCTGTCCTTCTGGTCACTGAACATAACTAGACCTCCTCCACAGATTCGAAGTACTTTAACTTGCTTTCCGGAAGTTTGAGGAACCATTGACAGACAAAGTTAGTCCTTGAACTTCCTTCCTTGTGCTTCCCTTCTCCCTCACCCTAATTTGGGGCTTAAATTACAAGCAACATAGACATACCTCGCTAGCTACTTTCAACACAGTCACTTCATCTCACCTACTAAATGAGCTCCTTGCTTTGCTCTCCCAATGCTCTTCAGGAACCCATCCTCTAAGCAGCCTTTAAACAACATACCAACTCACCCTTTCCCCTTCATTTGCAACTGATGAGACTAATTAGAGTCAAGAAGGTTAATTAGAATCAGATGCTTAAATTTCCAGTTTGGGCTGTTTCTGTCATCACAGAAATGTAAGTAAAAGTGAAGTCATATTTGGAAAGAAAATTTAGTCTCTTCAGTAGCTCCTCTAATATTTTCCTCTAGCCCTATATAAACCATGGAAAGCAGCTTGAAAGAAAAGGGCCTGGTGGATAACAAGCTGGCTGTGAGACAGCAACATTCCCCTCTGGCAAAGGTGGCCAACAGCCTTCTGGGTTGCTGAGCATTGCTAGCAGGTCCAAGCGGGGATCCTTCCCCTCTACTCAACCCTGGTGAGATACATCCGGAGTGCTGCGCTCCCTGACACAAGAAGTAATTGGATATACTGGAACAAATTCAACAAAGAGCCAGAAAGATGATTAAGGGACTGGAGCACTTCTCATATAGGGTCCAACCTGAGAGAGCTTGGACTGTTCAGCCTTGAGAAGAGAAGGCTCAGAGGGATCTCATCAATGCATATAAAAATCTGATGAGGAGAGGTAGATGGGGCCAGACCCTTTTCAGTAGAACCCAGTGACAGGCCAAGAGACAATGGGTGCAAATTGAAATACAGGAAACTGTTTAAATGTAATAAAACATTTTTCTTGTGAGAGTAGTCAAAGTACCAGCACAGGTTGCCCAGAGAGACTGTGGAGTGACTATCCTTGCGGATGTTGGAAATCTAACTGGACGTGGTCCTGACCTACTCTAGCTGACCATGCTTTGAGCAGGCGGGTTGGATTAGATTATCTCCAGAAGTCCTGGCCATCCTAATTTGTTCTGTGATAACTGTAATGTGGTACGATAATTTTGAAAAAACTCCTTCTGCAAAAAACATAATCAATGCGAAACATTCCAAATATAACAAATCTCCATAGCTGCCAGAAAAAGATGTTTCTGCATAAGAAGAACTGCTCTTTCAAGTATTTTTGTACCTTTTAAGATAGAGAAGTCAAACAAGCATGATTTTAAGGGAAATGACAGGAAAATGTCTATTTTTAAGCTTGTAAGAGAATATTAAATTAGCAGTCATATAACGAAACAAAGCTGTTCAGCTAATAATCTTCTCTCCCGAGTCTTGCAAACCAAGTTCACTCTTTCATGAAATTCAACTCTGCAAGGATTATTCAGTGTGAAAATACATTTGAACTTGCAGTTCTAATATTCCCCTGAAGGGTTCTCTTAAGGCATTTCTGTGGTTGGGTTCCATTCTCTCTCCTGTATCATAACCCAATTCTGTTAATTGCAGAGAATGTAAAATACCAGTCAGTTGCATATTTAACCAGAAAAGCAGGAAAGACTAAGAAAAACACATTCAACACTACAGCTAGGTTGTAAAATTACAGGATGTGACTGAACTTATTCTGGTTTTCACTTGCTGATGACCATTAAAAAAAAAAAAAGAGGTAGAACCATCTTGGGAATTACATCTTTTGGGAAATCTGTAAATAATGCAGTCTGTACCACTAATATTCTAACAGTAATAGTGTCTGAAAAAATTAGTTTACTTCAGGAGAGTGTTATTCATAGTATCCAGGTCTCTAAATAAGTAGCCCAGGCTAGTTAAGTTTTTTCACTGACAGTCTAGTGCCTGAAAATTTGAAAATAGGTTCTAAAATAAGAAAAGGATGAAACGACCTATTCATACACTGACAAACTTTTATGTGTTCGGATGGTAGAGAATAAATGACTTATTCCTATCTCTATTTTCCACATTGTCTTTAATGAAAGGAGGGACAGTCACTGTGGGTCTCCAAGGATAAGAATTATTCATTGCAATAAAGGAATGTGGGTCACTGTGGAAAAAGACCAACGGGGTTGAATCAAGAACACACAGTGAGTCACTTTGGTGCTCGTTTCTCTGCGAAACTCTGTGCTGTGCACTGTCGCTTTTCTGGGGAAGTCAGTCCTCTTCAAAGCCTGATCAACTGAATGGTACCCCACAGGCAAATAATCTAAGATGCTAATATTTTAATGGGGTGTCTCATGTCTGCCTTCTTTCCCTTCCAAAAGAAATTAGCCGTATCCAAATAATCAGTACTTTTATATGAGAAAGAGATATTCCAATGCTGGCCTTTAATTAAATTCACGCTGCACAAGAATCCTGTCATTGCGACATTGTGCACTACCCTCCCACAACCACCCCCCAAACACATTGCTGTGCGTGGTGAGAAAGCAGACAGGGGCTCAACCTCTTCTAATTCTGGTTTTATAGTTACCGAGGGTGAGGCAGTACACCTTGTTCCTTTGGAAAGCTGTGAAGCACGTCTGTGTCCTACTAACATTCCTGACATTTTGCTTCTATCCAGGAAGATAAAATGCTTCCTTCTAGTACCGCTAGTCCAAGAGTTTCACAGACTCCAGGAGCCTGATACAATATAAACATCAAACTTCTATAAGTCATTTACAACTGCAGCAGACATACATACGCTAGAGTTTTTCACTGCTTTTCACAGCAATCGTTTATGTTGAAATGTCAATGTCTATTTAGGCTGCACATACTAGCTCCAGAAAGTACCCTGATAAATACTTATATTCACTGTTTAAAGGAGGATATAAACTCAAAATGCATTAACTAGAAACATTTCTGTTTGCCTGTTTGATTTGAAAGAATAACATATAATTTCAAGTAGTTACTCTCCCTGAAGATAATTTAAGGTTATTTTAAAATTTAAATGACTAAAGGATAAACAAAATTCAGACTGTGCTATTTATTTCCTTTTTTTTCTTTTATGTAGAGTTTAAATATGGACGGCCAATCTAAAAAATTTACAATTACACATGGATAGCAGGTTCTTTTGTGAGTTATATATCACATCAGAAACCAAATTTACTCATGGCTTCTCCCATTGCCTTTCAAAAGTCTTATCCTGTTAAGGTTTTATTCTTGAAAGATTTTTAAAGGGTATTCAGGGAGCGGGGGGAGAAGGGATGACCCCAACAAAGAGAGAACCCCCCAAGGTCTGTGCCGATGCCCCAGGGACACCCTGGGGGGCTGCACCTGAACAAGGCAGGTGTGACTCAGTGTCCTGGTTTTAGCTGAGAGGGTTGATTTTCTTCATAGTAGCTAGTGTGAGGATATGTTTTGGATTTGTGCTGGAGACAGTGTTGATAATATAGAGATGTTTTTGTTCTATGGACTTATTGTTGAGCAGTGTTTACACGGGGCCAAGGCCTTTTCTGCTTCTTGCACTGCCCTGCCAGCGGGATGGCTGGGAGTGCACAAGAAGTTGGGAGGAGACACAGACAGGACAGGTGACCCAAACTGACCAAAGGGATATTCCATACCATATGACGTCATGCTCAGTTTATAAGGAGCTGGGGGGAAGAGAAGGGGGGGGCGGCGGCGTTTGGAGCGATGGCGTTTGTCTTCCCAAGTAACCGTTACGAGTGACAGAGCCCTGCTTCCCTGGAGATGGCTGAACACCTGCCTGCCCATGGGGAGTGCTGAATGAATTCCTTGCTTTGCTTTGCTTGTGCGCGCAGCTTTTGCTTTACCTATTAAAATGTCTTTATCTCAACCCACGAGTTTTCTCACTTTAACTTTTCCAATTCTCTCCCCCATCCCGATGGGGAGGGGGAGCGAGTGAGCGGCTGCGTGGTGCTTAGCTGCCGGCTGGGGTAAAACCACGACACTCAGACCACACTGATTCCCATCATCTCTGTAAAAGACAACTAGTTCTTCAGCACCCACCCTGATGCAGAAATATTTCACCTTTTACCTCAGGGCCACTTCTCTGCTGGCACGCAGCAGGCAACTGTGCCAGTAAGATTGAATGTGAGTGCTGTGCAAAAACTGTTTCAGAGCTTAAATAGGAATATTTAGACCTACCATCATTTAGAAAGTATCTTCACTGAGAAAACGCTTAGTAGCAATTCAGATATTACGGCAATAGAAATAAAGAGTTCCACTTGTTTCACTGTGGCATTCAGTAATTAGCTTTTAAAACTTTCAAGGCTAAAATTTCCTTATTGCAATGCAATTACTATAGTTGCTACATTACCCTCATTATAATGGAATTTCATTTACAATATCATCTGCAGCAGAAATGGTTTTAGCACTTAAAGGTCAGTTACTTCCAGATTTTCCTGTTCCGTATAAAAAAATTAATTAGAATAAAATAATTTGAGGCCTGTTACAATTCCAGTTCATAATATATCTTAAAGTTCTGTGAAACTTACTTAATATACAATTGGTTATTTTCCTTGGGTAGACATCCTGGACATGACTAAGAGACAGTTAATTTAATAGAAAATAGTTTGTGTTTATTACAGTTTATATTTGGCATGTTTGTAAGCATAGTTTATACCTGGTGGACAACAGCAATAACCCAGGATTCTTACCAGTATATTTATACAATTAATATTAGTTAACATTAAATAGATATAGTAACTGTATCTGTTAGTGCAACAACTGAATGTGAAGAAGCCTTTTTAAAAAAAAAAAATAAGACAAGCTTCCAGCACTAAACAATTAGAGCTTAATTTTTGAAAAAGCTTTTTCCTTATGCTGAAGTGGCCTAAATATTTTTTTTCTTCTTGCTCAACTACTGGATTGCATACTAAAACATCATTTACATCACTGTGTCAGGAGACGGGGCCAGATTTTCAAAGTGAGGAATATAATAGTGCAGGCATGAATAAATGCACTTGCATATCAGATGCTGTGATATGAGTTGTCCACAAATGATCCCTTAAGGCACAACCAAAAATATAAGATTTCTTGCTCTTTGACAACAATAGTTTCTGAAACTTAAATAAAGACCCAGCATGTCTTTAGCAAGTCAAAACACGCAAGAGATGAACTGAGCAGTTCTAAGCAGATGAGTTAGAGGTATTTACTGTCTGCATTTGGTTTCATATAGCGTTAATCATTTTGTTAGAGTTGTTTGACTGAAATGATGATGTGGAAGGACTGTAGATTTAAAAGAAGGTAGGAACAGGTTAACGCTGAATAAATTAATGATAAATATTTAGAATGTATGTTCTAAATGAAATGGTTTTTTTTCTAAAATGAAGCTGATTTCTACCAGACTCTCTGGCTCTGAGTGCTGAAATACCATAAAGACTAAATAATCATATGGCAACGGACACATCAGAAGTGCAGATGTACTAGACAAACTAAGAAGAAAGTCATAGTAGTTGTTAGACATTGAAAATTTCTTATCTGTTGTACGGATCTACATATAAAGCAGTTTGGTCATGCTGCTTCAATTTCACTAACCGCAGTGGATAACTTGTCCAGTGTGTTTAAGGAAGACCCATCAAAAGCCCATCCTTGTAGCACAGCACTGAAATGTTCCTTATAGACATGTGTGGGGAAAAATAAAAATGCCTCTTCTGCTAGATAACCTACTTCATTTCTTTATCACCAAATGGCATCAAGGAATGTCTAGAGAAAGACCATGACATTTCTTGTTTCCTTCCAACTCATACAGCTCCAGTAGTTACAAAGAAGATCTGAAAGGATGCCAAGTTGGTGGAAAATTGGCAGGCAAAAGATCCCCTTTTTTAAACTCTACTCATGAGGAAGAGAGAAATCTACATTTAGGAATAAGTATACAAATCTAATGCTCCATCACTCCAAAAGATTATCTGAAGTCCAGTAACACCCTCCGAGGACTGTAGAATTCCTACAGTTTGTGAAAGAATTTGGTTTTGGTTAAATTCAGAATATCCAATTTCAGATACTACCTTGTTATTAGATATAATACTTAGTCCTACCAAGCAGTTCATTCAGTACAGCAGTGTCGAGTGTTATCATCCACAAAGAAGTTTATATATTTAAGACTAGGTCATATCTCCAAGGGGGGTTTTTTGTTCGGTTTTTGGTGTTTTGTTTTTGTTTTGTTTTTTTTTTTTTTAAATCATACTGTGAATCTGTGCTACCTTAATGGCTTAGGAGGAACTTTTAGAAAATATTTTAAACAATTGTTGATTTAAAGATCCAAGAATATGGTCACTGTATTTTGAAAACATAATATTTGTGTGTAGAAATGTAGATAAGTTTGTTACACATCTGAAGGTAGGGAATATATTAAGATGCTTCCAATTTAATTTTGCATACTTTTAAACAACTGTAATGAACTAGCAAATATTAACCTTCTAGCATGAGACTGTCATTTATTGAAAGCCTCAGTAGTTTTTATCTGTTTAAGAATCGCTGTATAATAGCACACACTGAACATTCACCACCTAGATTCTTCCTTTCCTGTGTTGGGCAAAGTTTAATGGACTGATCCGTGGCTAATGAGGAGGAAAAACATTTAAGACTTGGATGTAGTAATTGAGTAATGAATGAGGTTTAAGCCAACATGGAAACTAACCTTCAGTACCCTATCCATTCAACAGTTTAAAATACACTCAGACACAACAACATGCAACAAATGACTGCTGTGCTGTAGTGTCCAAGAATACTGCAAGAATTGTCATTTACTACTGCCATAAAAGGAAGCAAAGCATTAGTCTGATCTGATGAGCTAGGTTGTCCTGTGTTGACCTACTGTGATACATCTGTTGAGGCTGATGAAAATCTGTGCCAGACAGAAGAGGCATGAATTGCAGCTGCACAATGTGACAGTTTTTCTTCCTACAGTATAAAGCACCTGATTGTGGGTTGGTTTTTTGGGGTGGGGTTTTTTTTTTTTTTAAAAATACTGTTCTTTGAGGGGCAGATGAGTGCTTAAGAGGAGTTTGGAATATTTTGAGTCTTTTTAGCAACTTTATTCTGTCAAAGAATAACCAGCATTCAGGTATATCAAGTTGCTGGAGGGATGGGGTTCTTCATTCAAAGATACTGAAGAGTTATATGCTAGATGGCTGGAAAGAAATTCTGCTGTGTGGGTGCTGTGATTAAGCTAATTTTATTCAATAGCTAGGAAAAAATTGAATTATTTGTGCTTGCTTTGATGGGCACAAGGCTTTTAAGACTAACATGCTCTACAAGTCTTAAATCAGAGCACTTGAATATATCATTTTGTAAAATCCAATGCATGAATGCATTGATTTAAAAGTTTAATTTCAGAAAATAAATTTTAACCACATTAATTAAGGTCAAAGAGGTTGAAACATGCTTTGAGTTCATTTTACTCTCTGGGCATGATAACTTATGTCAGTTCTAGATGTGCAGAAAGATTAACGGTAAAGAACTACACCCAATTTCCATTATATCTGTATTGACCATAGGTGATGCACATGGATTTTTTTTTTTTTTGTGCATTTCAATAAAATAAGGTGTTTTGTTAAGCCCTTTTTCTAATCCAATGAGATTCCCCTTAAGATCATTAGGAATGCATTTATATCAAATGAAGGCCACATAAGAAACAGAAAGCAGAAGTACAATGAATGAAGATTAAGCAGCAGCCATTTTGAGGGGTTATTCAATATGTCATTAAGTTT